>NC_134486.1:329900932-330200932 GCF_040206685.1 Ascaphus truei
ATTTTACTTTGTGTTGATGTGCGACATTGGTACTGTTAATATCTTTGACTATAATTGATTTGTTCTTTGCTTTAAAATATGATAATAATAATAATAATAATAATAATAATAATAATAATAATAATAATAATAATAATAACAATAACAATAACACATGTACAGTAATTTTGCATGTTTTGTTTTTTAGAATAAAAAAATAGCATTACCAGCATTTTGTCTTAGTCCTTCATGCTACATTTATAGCTAGATCATTATGATCAATCAGAACTATAATATGAACAACCACCTGAATCTAATTTAATTTGATACACAAAAATCAATTAGAGTATTCATCACAAAATAAATGGCTGGGGTTCTGCTCTGTTTTTCATGGTCTTATGGAAAAAAAGGTTTACCACTTATCTTACTGACAAGAGTGTTTGTACAGTAAAAGGGAACATAGCAGACTCATAAATGACCCAATTCCTCAAATCATACCATGCAATCATGCATCTACACTGATTCCAAAGCTCACCTTTCCTCAGTGGATTCTCTAAATACTTACTCATTACCATTTGACATTTGGTTTATGAATGAATAAAATGGCTTCTAAAGCATACTCAGACCGTTGTAGTCTATGTTAAAATAAATCTTGCCAAAATAAACTGGCAATGCCACAAGTTGTTTATCAGATGATAATGCCAAACATTGACTATAATGATATTGTGTGTGCTAAACCTCACATTCACCTACTGTATATAGACTGGACAATCTACCGTATTCAGGCTGTTTCTGCAACAACCATCACAATTATATGTTGGCTGATGAAGGGAGGATATCCTTCAATACCTTACAAAATATGCATCTAGCATGCTTAATCTTCAGAGACCTTCTAGCTACAGTATGTAACACAATTACCATAGGTATCTTCTATTTTCAAGACTACCCAGCTCTTATTAACTAACATCATTCAAAAGCAGTCACGTTCAATATGAATAAGTATATATGGAGTTCAAAATTTTATTTTTACTCTGTCTACTATTTCTCTTTGTAACTATTCAGTGTAACAAAGTGGGCTCTAGATCTGCATGTCTGCCCACTTTTAATGGCCTTAGGACATAGGGATTATGCAGATTGTATTGGGAACGGAAACAGCATTTTGTTTTTCTTCATGACCCCAGTCTCTTCCAGTGGTCCTTCAAAATAAATTAGTGGGCCACAAGGGCCCATCTATACTAAGCAGCCTTCTACCATAAAACACTTACAAAGCTGTTAGACACCTTCCAGTTTGTTGACTTGAAGAGGCTGTAGGTGTCTCCCAGCACTAGAAGGTGCCTTATTATAGTAGAAAACTGCCTAGTAAATATGGCCCATGGTGTCTTAAAGTGCGGGAAAGTGTCTTATGGCATTGCACCACTTGGTAAAGGTGAATGGTTTCTAATGCAATATTCCCCAGCAGTATATCATTTAATTGGCGTTCAAGCAATACCAAAGTGATATAATAAAATAATATAGTTCTGGTCATCATAGTCTATTCTAAGACACATGGGGTGATTTAGTAAAGTCTCCAACTGGGGCAATAATATCACAACATCACAACATAAGTACATCAGATTTATCAAAGGAAATAAATCAATTGAAAGCAACTGGAACATTTTCCTTTGATAAATCTGGTGTCATTCTCTTGCACTGGTTTTGCTCCAGTTTTGCAGCAGTAAGACTTTAGTTAATTTCCTTTAGAAAACTGAACATATAGAGACCACAATCGAAACTAATTATATTGCAAGAGCTACGATGAGTTGAAATGCATTACAAATGTTTTCATTATCAAAATAACACTTACAAACTATAATGGTATGAATGTGATCAACTGTACCAGTTTATTAGCAAAACAGGTGTCCCCAAATTTACATGCAGAGAAGTAACGATGTGCTTAAGCTAAATTCAGATAAGTCATCTGATACACATGAAAGTATTTGAAAATAATGGACAAGAAATCAATTTTAGGCTGATTAGATTTCTTGTGATTAGATTCGATGAAATCATCAAAAGAAAAAGGCCAGAACCTGCAGCAAGGACTAGATCAATACATAATTTTTTTTATGTGAAATATATTAGCAGTATAATCCAAATAACTACTGTATCCTATATTATTTGTCCATCCATTATACACTTTAGATACAGTATTATGGTAATAGAGTATAATACATGTGATAAAGTAATGATATACTGTAAGTAACTCCTAGATCACACTTCTGCTGAACTTTAGCAAAATCAGAAACATACTGTAGCTCTAGTTGAGGAAGTACCTCCAAACCATACAAAGTGATGACTACTAGCCCCTCCTATGAGCGGTTCTGAACAAAAAAGTTTTTCGAATAGATCTTTATTTATTAGTCTAGGTCAGGTGTGCTCAACTCCAGTCCTCAAGACCTCCCCCCCCCAGTCAGGTTTTCAGGATACCATATCTCTGCTTCAGCACTGGTGGCTTAATCAGTCCCTGCTTCAGCACATGTGGCGCAATCAAAAGTCTTGGACTGAGCCTCTGATTGAGACACTTGTGCTGAAGCTGAAGGCTTGAGGACTGGAGTTGAGCACCCCTGGTCTAGGCCATGCCATGAATTTATCTCATGTTTTCAGTACAGTTTTATTATGCAATACCGTAAAATAAGGTCTCCGGTTACCCAGGGACTGGGTTCTGAACCTGGCTTAGTTATAAAGCAAAAAGAATATAAAAATAAGATTTTCTTCATAGGGAGTAAGTACTGAGTAAGTACTTTGATGTGCACAGGGTGGAGAGGTGAACAAAGAGAACACATCAAACATTGATTTGTATTCTATAACAAGAAATGCTTCACGAGTAAACAAACATTTTGTGGTACAATTCTGTAGGTTTTGTCAAGTTAGGTTCGAACCAAAAGAATCATTGTACTAATGCACTGTACATTTTATACAGATCAATCATACTTGTGCTTTTGGAAAATAGTTTCAAACCACATGAAGAGAGTGAGAGCTCAAAGCACAATAACATTCATTACAGCGAGACTTACTATAATTGTGAAAAAATACCTCTTGCATCGACAGCAAGCCAAATCCATTTAAACTATGCTGCGAATAGCTTTTCTTTATACACAAACATAGTTATATTGGTGCCTACTGATTTGGATGAACAATAGAGAAAAAGCTTTATTTCTTCTTTTGTGTATTCAATAATGTATTATATACTGTAGTTTGAATTATACTGTTGACCTTAAGTGTTTACTACTGGAGGCCTGGAGGGCTCAGAACATGTGTAGCAGCATTTCCAATGAAACATTAGGTGAGCTGCCCCTCTTAATACATTTGTACATCCTCTGCTCTCGTGTTTGTCTGTAAAATGCACTGTTCTAAGTGTAGAAGCTACAGAAGACTGGAGCAGGACACAGGGATGCTATGCTTGGACCAAATCTGCAGTGATGCACCATCTCGATTTGCAGCTGGAAAAGGGTGAATAATCAGCAGTGGATAAAGGAGAACGATGTCTCTTCTACAGATTGCACAAAGAACGATGGGCTACCAGAACTCCCGGTGGGTGTAAGTGGTTACAAAAAATAGTAGTGAACGGCGCAGTAGGGAAAGATACATATAGATACACATATCTCTTCTTCAGATTAGCTGATTGCATTCTACTTAAAAGATACAAAGCTGAATCAAGGCGCTCATTGTACCAGCAGATCAGAAATCAGCACTTTAGAAATGAAATTAGAAGAGGGGACGGTGTGCTGAAAGAGATTAAATGACCCCATTTATTTAAATCAACCTTAAACCCAATTTCACTTTGCAGGTTTATCTTTTTTTACTTTGTAATATAATCTCTTAGGATTCCTGTCCAGGATGAACTGATGTAATTTTTCACTCTATTTTGGTTATAATTACACAGTGGCAAAGTGGTAAATAGACCTCACCAGGGGCATTAAATCAGGGTAAATACTGCAATAATATGACGTTACCTAAACAGGTATTGGAAGTTAGCTGCCCTGAGTTTAACAGAGACCCACATAACTAATTGTAACCTCTCTAATTTACCTCAGACTAACACCAACTGTTGAGGCGGGCCTGAGGCCTCCTTCTATATACATTACCCCACACATGGTCATAGGTCAGACAAAGGGAGGCAGATTGCAGTAATGTTTATAGCACAAAGGCAATTTATAAGGTAATCATCTTCCTATAACCAGATAAACCATATGATCCTCAACTGGAGGATCATTCAATGCACATGCAATACACAAGAACATAAACGATCTCCACAAAACGCTGCACAAGTGTGTGTCCATATCTCTCTCTCTGATACCACCCGACCCTAGGTATATGGGCCTGTGTGAATATGCTGAAACACTATTGGAGCTCTGATTTGGTGTATTTACATAGCTAGCCTGTACTTTGCAAATTGTCCTGGAACCTCTGTGCATGTTCAGTTTCTCTGTTCTGATGCAGCCATTGCTGCTCAGTGTAAGATGCAACATTGTTGCTACAAATGTAGCCTACCTATTGCTTCTAGCCAGTTGCCTTGGCAACACCCCTCTTTTCCCAGTAACATGGTTTGCTCATACTCCGCTGCCATGTTTTAGTATTTGGTATACTTCTCTTTTTATTCCTGTCTACAGAGTAAAGTCTGCTTTCTCTTGCATCTAGCAGTCTGTGAGTACACACCTTTTAACTGCCTCTCTCAAACAAGGCATTAATAATTTACCTTCTCCTTACAAGAGCCACTTCCTCTCACGAGAGCCACCCCCAAAGTTATTTTTATGTTCCTGTACACTTTTCCAATAAACCTGCAAAAAAATAGACAAACTTTGTGTGCTTTTAAAGGGGTCAAGTTAACTTGCCTGACCCTATTCCTTTGCTAGAGGGAGCTGGAGAGCCCGAACACAAATGCTTCAGTACCCTTTACTTGGCTTCCATTGAGGATCCCCTCTGATGGTGCACATGCCTCCTGCTGTTGTGCGATGGATGCTATGCTGGGCCCATTCTAGGCTATTCCCAGAAATAATGTTATGATCACTACAAATTTATGATATCCTGTTTCAACACTGGCTAAAACCTACTTTTCATCACTAATCAACACACACAAGTCAAATCTATGCCGACTCTTCCCAGTATTTGACTCCCTACTCAGACCACCCTATGCTGCCTGTTCTTCTTCCTCCATCTCACCTCAGGACTTTGCCGACTATTTCAAGGAAAAGGTGGAATCCATACACCAGGACATCCCTCCCTGTATCCTCTTTCCATCCTACACCACTTCCTAACTCTCCTCCTGCATCTTTTTCCACTGTCACAGAGGAGGATGTGTTGTTGCAGATCTCCTCTTCTCCCTCTACCACCTGTCCTTTTGACCCCATTCCTTCAAATCTCCTAAAACCTCTTGCTCCTACTATAATCCCTACACTCACACATTTTTAACTCCTCCCTCTACTCTGGTACATTTCCCTCTTCCTTCAAGCATGCAACAGTTATACCATTACTCAAAAACAGCAAGCTTGACCCTACCTGTCTTTCTAACTATCGACCCATCTCCCTCCTGCCCTTTGCCTCTAAACTCCTGGAATGTCTTGTATTGTGTCACTTGCTCCATTTTCTCAACACCTACTCTCTCCTAGACCCTCTACAATCTGGCTTCCGCACTACTCACTCCACTGAAACAGCCCTCACTAAAATAACAAATGACCTCGCTGCTGCCAAAGACAGAGGTAATTACACTCTGTTCATATTACTTGACCTCTCTGCAGCGTTTGATACTGTGGACCACCCTCTTCTCCTTCACATTCTCCATACTCTTGGTATTCATAAGAAAGATTTATCCTGGATCTCCTCTTACCTCTCCCCTGGTACTTTCAGTGTCTCTTTTGCTAACACCTCCTCCTCTATCGATTTCTCTGTGGGGGTACTCCAGGGCTCTGTCCTGGGACCTCTTCTCTTTTCTCTTTACAAACTCTGTCTAGGACCTAATCACATCTCTTGGGTTCAAATTTCACCTCTATCCTGATGCCACACCAATTTACTTTTCAACCCCTGACCTTACACCTGCTGTGCAGAGTAACGTTTCTGAATGTCTCTCTGCTATATCATTCTGGATGGCCCTCCACCAACTTAAACGTAACATGGCAAAAACAGAGTTCCTCATACTTCCTCCCAAACCTGGCCCTACTACCTCCTTCCACATTACTGTTGGAAGTACTATCATTCACCCAGTAGCCCAAGCACGCTGCCTAGGGGTCACACTCAACTCCTCTCTCACATTCTCCTCTCACATTTCAGAAGGTAGCCAAAATCTAGGGTTTTTTCCTCCGCAATATTAGAAAGATACGCCCTTTCCTCTGTTGCGCGACTGCAAAAACTCTGACACAAGCCCTCATTCTCTCCCGTCTTGAGTACTGTAACCTTCTGCTGTCCGGCTGTCTTGCCTCTCACCTGTCTCTCCTACAATCTATCCTAAATGCTGTTTCCAGAATCACTCTACTCTTTCCTAATACATCTCCCCTGCTGAAATCCCTCTCCTGGCTTCCTATTAAATCCTGTATCACACACTCAATTTTCCTCTCTTTTAAAGCTTTACACTCTTCTACCCCTCCTAACATCTCAGCCTTAATTTCTCACTATACACCATCCCGACTCTTGCGTTCTGCTCAAGGATGTCTTCCCTTTACCCCTTTTGTATCTAAATCATTCTCCCGCCTTAAACCTTTCTCACTGACTGTTCCACACCTCTGGAATGACATTCCTCTGAACATCCGACAAGCACCCTCTCTTTAAACCTTTGACCCAAATGAAAACACACATGCTTAAGGAAGCATACGAGTAGCTCTATAAGTGATACATATATAGCTTTACACCGTATACATAAACCTTGGCCCCTTGCAGACATACTTTCCAGAATGCCCTCCTACTGTCTCTATACGTCCTTCCTACCAACCAATTAGATTGTAAGCTCTTCGGAACAGGGACGCCTCTTCCGAAATGTTTCTGTCATGTCTGAAGCACTTCTCACCTTTATGTGTTATTTATATTATTTGTTATCTATATGATTGTCACATATTACTGCTGTGAAGCGCTATGTACATTAAAGTCGCTTTATAAATAAAGACATACAATACAATAAATCATGGTCTGACTATAACAACTACTTTTGGTGTGACCAAGTTATTGTAACATTATTTGCTTGCACTAGCATTAACGGAAGTTCGTATATATACGATGTGAAGCCGATGGTTTATTAGCATCTTATTTGCATATGCGTAAGTCTAACGTCGGTCTAAAGTTACTGATATGGTATTTTACTAGTTAGACATCATTCTGTTAATCTCCGTAGTTCGTAGGCGTTAGGAGTTGCGTTATGAAAATTGAGGGTAACGTTACATTAAATATATTAACAGAGCTCTGTGAATCTGCTCCAGGTCTGTTTTGAAGGATCACTTGCAGTAATAAAGAGCATATTGTTGTTATAGCAACGTCACACTGCAATGCAGTGGGCACAGAGCAAACCAGAAGTTCAGATTGTCATACTTCTCTTTTAGCCACTGGACACAGAGCAGAGCGATGAAGTGCATGGAAGGTAAGCTGACCCTACAGGAAGCAGACACTACTTCTGGGAGGTGTGACAAGCTTAGAGACCCTTTCAGAGCAAGAATCATGTCTTCAAGGGGCATGACAGCAAATTAAGCCTGCAAAGGAGAAGCAAACCTTCCAGATTAAGTTAGGGCCTGCATTTGCACAGTTGAGAGAGCTAGAATATCCAGGAGAGGGCCTAGAACAGTGGTGGCCAACATGATAAACTTAAAGGGGTGCATGTGCGCACCATGAACCCTCTGGGGTGTCATAGATCAGTGTAGATCCTAAAAAGGTGCCACAAGGCAAAATCCATAAGCAATATACAGAATGGTAGTAGAAGATAATTTTATTCAAACACCATAATACAAAATATAACATACAGATGCAGCCACGAGTATTAGAACTCTTGCCTTGGAAATTCTGGGGCAGTCTCACAGTAAATGCCTCAACATTTCTTTGAGATTCTTAATGGGACTGCAGGGACCCCCGACTTGTTAATCCGATGGGCCATTAAGAATCTCACAGAAATGTTGAGGCACTTACTGTGAGACTGCCCCAGAATCCTCCAGAATTTCCCATGTACAAGTGTTTTAATACTCATGGCTGCATCTGTGTAGGCACAAAACTCACAAACTCTCCAAAATATCCTCTAAAAACTGGTGTTCAAAAGTGTGTGTAAACATGAGTACTGTATATGACTGTAACAGGACTTAACCCTGTTTAAATGAGACTTCAATTTAAACATGTAGTGGTCTGAGTAATCCAGCAGGGAGCTGGTTAATTGCAGCTAGACAATTAACCAGGCTCCACCTGGCTAATCAGACAGCTAGGAAAGACTTCTTATAGGAACTGAGCGTGAGACTCTTGAGCACACAGAAGGACTGTGTGCTGCCAACAAGACACCGGGGACACTCGGGTGCAGCGAACCCGGGAACTCGCAAGAGGCTAGCCCCTCAACGGACACCAACCCAGACCCAGATACTGACATGTAGGGCTCCCTGCTTTCAGTTACTGCTTTTGGACTTTGGGGTCTTAGGTTGGAAAGAGGCTTAGCCTCCCAGTCCTGTAGATAGGGACTGGGGATGTGAGTTAGCCCTTACAAAGGGATAGCCTGTTTATTTCTTTCTGTATATTTCCTTAAACTGTGTCATTTAAAGTGACGGGCTGAATAAAAGCCATTATTTAATTTCCAGAAATCCGTCTCCCTGGTCAAACCTCTGCAAATATCTCTTACAATGACCAAAACAAATTCTTATCAGACACAAAAAGTCAAAAGTATGGAAACACTATAGTAACAATGAAATAACCTTTACAGTCAGTTATCCACGACCAACGCCCCCCCAGAAACAATGGTATGGATAAGGAAACAAATTACCCATCAGTTCTCTGAGTGCACAGTATAACATGCCTGTAACAGGGCAAGCTGGTTACCAACACTCTTGGGTGTCGGACAGCAAGGAGTTAATCCCCGCCTGATGAAGCAGAACCCTTTTACGGGTTTGTAAAGGTTTAAAAGGCGGTGGTGTGCAGCCCAAAGGGTTACTGTTCCTGGACTGAAGAGGGACACTGGGTCTGACGTATGTTACGATGTAATATTTGTATATACAGTATGGACTTTTATTTGCTGGAGCTGCAAAAAGAGTTGTATTTTGAGTTGCTGAACGTTGGGTGAATAAAAGCCTACATTCACTTCCCCAAACGCACGTCTCCTGTCATTACCTCTGTGTGCATCGCACCACATTCAGAAAATAAAGAATTCATAATCAGCACGATCAACATATAATAATAATTTTAAAAAGTATTGAAGTATTTTTCATATTTTGATGTATTTATGAGAGTAAAATAAAACTACTTTTATAAGCTATATAAGAAAACCGACCAATTATTTTCTACTGTACCAGAAACCAATAGCAAACATAGTATTCTAATTGTATGTGATATTTAGCTGTCCAACTATGGCAGCAGAAAAAAACAGAATCAGAAGCATGAATATGAAACCCTAACACATACCCAGGGAACACAAATATAAAGTCATAGCTGAACAAACAGTCGGCTTGAATGAATACATATTCTTTTTTTATTGGAAACCAAACCATGCCAATCTAAGCCCCTCATGTCATATATTATCTGGCTACCTTAAGAGTCTTTTTAAGAGTCTTCATACATGTATATTTATTGTTTTACTATACATCTAACAGTTTTTAATATTTGACTGTACCTTTGTGTTAACATTAATATGCAAACTCACAATATCACTCGTACATTTAGAAATGTACTGTAGGTCTCGTTTGATTGTACATTGTATTAGAAATTATAGGCTGAAGCAGTAATATTCCGGGCATTATTGAAATCCCTGCTCTCTGATTGGTTATAATTCCGGGCATTATTCATTCAGTAATCCCTGGAATTTTTGGCAATTTGCCAACTCACCTTTCAGAGATGCCGGGAAAGCGCGCTGAGAATTTGAAATAAAAAAAACTGCCAATTGTAAAACTGTTAATTGTAAATGCCTCTCCCGGTCCAAGCTCCGTCAGCACCTCAACTCCTCTCCTCATATAGCACGGCAGCATATGCAGTCTCTCCCCCTCTCTCACAGTGCTATTGCTGTCAGAAGCTGGCGGGTCCTAACTTGTAACTTTGTTACTTGCAAGAAAGTAATATTTCTCACCACTTCAATAACTTGTGCTAAGGTAATTTGTATTTGCCTTTTATTTAGTTGTAGTTAATATCACTGTCCCCCCACTTCTCTCCCCCATCTCCCCTCCACCCAACTCTCCCCCTCCACTCCTCCCCCATCCCCCCACTTCTCCTCCTCACCCCTTTTCTCCCCTCACCTCTCTCTTCCCCCCTTTACCTCTCTCTCCCCCCTCACCTCTCTTCTCGCCCCTCTCTCCCCCTTTCCCTCCCCTCTCTCTCTCCCCTCACCTCTCTCCCTTCTCCCCTCACTTCTCTCTCCTCCCCCTACACCTCTCCTCCCCCTCACCTCTCCGCTCCCCCCTCACCTCTCTTTCCTCCCCCTTCACCTCCCTTTCTCTTCCCCCCTCTCGCTTCCCCCCTCTCTCTCTCCCCCCTTTACCCCCTGTCTCTCTCTCCCCTTCTCTCTACCGCTCTCTCCCCCCCTCTTTCTCCCCTCACCTCTCTCTCCTCCCCCCCTCACTTCTCTCTCTTCTCTCCCCTCCCCCTATATCTCTCCCCTCACCTCTCTCCCCTCTCATTTGCTACTTTACTTCTTTTTCCTACACAGTTGCATCAATGTAGTTTCGATTAATATATCTATACAAAAGTGTCTATTATTTTATTTACAAAAGCCTACATTTAGCCTATAATAGTAATAACCCCCTCAGAACAAGGCATTACTGGCCAATAATGCCCTGGTTGGGTTAAAGTCCCTCAGCTGCGCCTCAGGCCTTCAACTCTTCTAGCCAGGGCTTTATTGGCCAGTAATGCCCTGTTCTTCAGGGATTATTACTTAATTAATGGTTTGAAAATGTTAAGGTGAGAACACAAGCCAAAAGAGTCTGAAAAAAACAAAGCTGTTAATAGATCAGATATATTATAAAATACCTTATTTTTTGTCTCAGTGCAGAAATTATAAGACTAATATAGAAACAGGTGGATTTTAAAAACAGGTTCTTGGAAAATTTCACACTATTAGTAATGAAAATTGCCTCTATAAGGTCAAGAAAATTAAAACCATAGGCATTTTGATTGGATCAACTGCTATCGTGTTGATCCAATCAGGATGCCTGGGGTTTTAAACTTCTTGACCTTATAGAGGTACTTTTTGCTACCTGGTGTTAAAATGTTTGCACAACAATTAATGTTTCATAGTATCGACTTATCAAAATGGTATATTATTGCTACTTTCCCTCAACATACACAACATTTATGACAAACAACTACTAATCTATTAAAAAAAGGCATGTTCACAGTTGTGCAGTATCGCAAATCTTGTACTGTATTGTGAATTAACAAATCTACGTAAGTACCAGCACTCACTGTCTAATAGCTAAATGTTGAAAACAGATGTAATGTAGAAAATACATTTAATAATAAAACAAACCAGAAATAAATCAAATGTGTTTGCAGAAACCAGTGTCACAAATGGGCATGTCACAAATTGAGGGGGGGGGGGGATGAAAGGAAAAGGGGAAAAAACCATGAAACACAATGTGTTTGGTCTGAGGAAGGTACTTTTGTCCTGAAACGTTACTATATAACGTTCTGATGCATTAATACATTTGGTAATCTTTTGATACCACCATATTTTGTGTGTCCTTCTTTTTTCTCCTACTTTGCCATGAAACACAAGGAATATACACACAAAATGGAGAACGGAAAGTATGCTAGGGGGCGACGTTTCGAGGGACTACCTCTTCATCTGGCCCATTCCCCCTGGTCCAAAAGGTCCCAGAGGTACTTCCCTAAGCTTCCCTTCCCCTATAACTGGTCAAATCAGACACCCCAGAAAATAGATAGCAATCATGCAGTGTAGGCTAAATACAGCTAATAGCAGGGCAGCAAGAATCCACTAAAGTCAATGCCAGTAGTTCAAGTACCACCAGACACTGTTGGCAATAGTACAGTAAAGGCTGAACACAGCTTGCAAAAAAGCAGCTTGCAAAAAAAGCAAAAGGAGTCCACAACAGTCAATAGAAGGTTAATGGGAATAGCAAATGAAAACAGTAATCAAACCCTTTGTGGCTCTGCTCCTCGTGCTCGTGTGCAGTATATTCCTTGTGTTTCATGTTTTTTTCCCCTTTTCCTTTTTCCCCCCCCACCCCTCACTTTGTGACATGCCCATTTGTGACACTGGTTTCTGCAAACACATTTGATTTATTTCTGGTTTGTTTTATTATTAAATGTATTTTCTGCATTACAACTGTTTTCATAATTTAGCTATTAGACAGTGAGTGCTGGTACTTACGTAGATTTGTTAGTACTATACAGGGGAATAAGGGTCCCCTTTTGTTCCGTGCACCCTGCAATTGCATAAATTGAACACTATCAGTGTGTTGTCTATCGTCCCCTTTTACCTGTTGTATTGTGAATGTTTCAGGCAAATTGCACAGGTCTCAAAAAAAATAAGTTGTCCTCCCTTTTGTTGCTTTATCTACTTACAAAAGCAGGATTTGCTTAGCACTTATATATCCTTTAATGCTGTGTGTATCTGTTTGTAGCCCACTAGCAGATTAACCAACATTTTAATATGACACGGGAGATTATGTAAATTAAGGTGTTTTCATAATTTCCTGTAATTTTAATATAAACCTTATTTTTTGTAGTTCTGGGTCTGTAGTGGAGCTTTCACTCTGGACCAGGTCGGTATAGAAAGCTCTTGGCATGCGGCTGCACCACCCTGGGATGGATGCAGTGAGTCACATGACAGTTGCAGAGCATCTCTTGGACATTACCTGTACTGCCAGGTGCCTCCCTGCAGATACTTGCAGAGAGAAGCAGGAGGCCATGTCCTGGTGGGAAGCATCATTTACACCAGTGGTTTCTATGAAGACATGTAGTTGCACATGAGGTCCATTTTGCAGGATATGTGCCCAGTCTCTCGGGAGGCCCCGGAGACTGACTTTTCAGGAGTCTCCTAGTCTTTTTGGGAGAGATGTCCAGCATGTCCCCTGGTAATGATTATTCAGTACAGTATCTTCTATCTCTTTGCCATGATCACATACTTCATTATGAATATCTTCACAAGCATTTGTGTATATTACAGGTGGGTAATGATTTTCTATACTGTATGAACTGCTTTAAATCTTAGCCCTGCTTACTTGAAGCAACATCATTACTTTCATAGTTAAGTATGAACCTCTAACAAAGCATATTCTATAGTATTTGTTGCTATGATATTTTAGAGTTAGGTTTTTGGGTCAACTTAAAAAAATAGAAAAATATCCTCAATTATAAAATAAAAGTAAAATGGCAGAGTAGCAGTTCTATGGCTAGTAATTGTGGTTTTATTAAACTCCACGATGTGTCTAAGCTAAAATTCATCTTAAAAGGGCCATATGTACTGTACTATCTAAAAATGTTGGCATGCACATCTCTCCTGAGCTCCTAATAATTTTCCTTGCTTGTCCTGTTTTACAATCTATTGTATGAAGTATCATGAAAGTTTGATTCTCACTCTAATAGAATGTCTATGATTGAACACCCTCAGAGGCTGTTTTTCAGAAGTCTTGACTCAGTTCCAAAATGAGTACCAAGTAATGTACAAAAATGCCAAAGCAAATTCCAGGCTGCAAAGATGACAATTTCCTGCAGCATTTCCACCTGATTTTTTTGTGAAGCAAGCTTTAAGCCTGTATGAAATGCAATGGTGAAGACTGCCTTTCATGACATTTATACATGTCACTTCTCTACCCAGTTGTCACAGGTTCTTCTCCGTGAATAATGGAATTCATTGAAGCTAAGCTTGTTTGTTTTTGACTCGCATACTCAGATTGCTAAATAAGAGAACTGAGGCAGTGAGCCTAGATGTAAAAAATATAATGTAAAAAAATACAATGTTTTGTGCTGCAGAGCTAGACACATTATGGTAAAATAGAGTATTTGCTATGAAATACTTTTGAGATGCACATATGTTTTAGAAAATTATTTGGATCTATATTTAATGTGGCAGATTTGTAATAATTTAGGGTGCAAAAGTTATAACATTTAATTCTATTGTGTATGAGATGCTGGAATATAAAGAACGCGGTTTCATTAAAAAATAAGATATTATTCAGTAATGCTATAATACATTTCTTCTGACAATAACCAAGAGGGGAATAGAGTTAACAGATGTGGCCTATTTAATTGGCTGTGGAGCTGTTCTATTTTTCTATATTGCCACATACCATGGCAGGCTCACCACAGAATCTTAAGAAAAGCTTGTTATTTTTTGAAGTACATTATTTCCCATTGTCAATGGCGCAGTTCTCCTTTGTAAGGTAAGATGAGTATGGTGTTCTATTTATCATCTATACAATGGACATCTATTAGCAGCCAGCTGAGGATGAGAAACTAAATCCCAATGAGGGAGGAACTATGGTCCTAGGGCCAAATGTTCTGCCACCATTTCTATTTAATTGTATGTTTCCTAATGTGTAAAGGAAAGAGCTGCATCTACTGATAAAAGTGCTTAAAGGCAATAATTATGTTGTAGGAGGTGTGATCTAAATGGGGGAGGCCTTCGAAACAAGGTGGAAGATTTCTCTTTCAGTGATGAGTCTAGGATGGCTGCAGATTGTAATATGTCCTACTTGACCAACATAATTATAATTACGTGCAAGCTATCAAGACCTCACACGTTTCTTCTTCTTCGTATGTATGTACTGTTTGTACTGTACTTGAACTGTTGATATGCACCAGTTGTATTTAAACTATATTTCTCTATTTATTTGTAAATTACAAAAAGAAGAGATTTGCTGGGTCCTAGAAACGTTGGTGGAACTTGATCTATGCAGAACTAACATGTTGGTAAGTAAAAGGTAATACAACCTGAAAAAATGCTAATATTGTACTTTACAAGCACCAATTCCGCTGCATTACAGTGATGGTCTAAGTACTGAGGGAGTCCTTTATCCAAGTCTCCTACCTACAAAACATTGCAACACAGGCTACAAAAAAGGAACTTGATTTATCAAACCAAACAGCTCCATTGCTTTCAATAGTTTTCATTTTACTCGATACATCTGGTGCAGTTTTTCTATTTAGCAACTTTGGTAAATAGATTCCATTATGTAGCACAGCAGTGCTCAAACAGGGTGGGGCACTAGAATTGCTGGGGGGGGGAGGGCGGCAGTTAGAGGTCTCGCGCTCTCCCCACCAGGATTTAAATTAAATGCCAGGGGACCCCGCGAGGCCTCTATATTACATTTACCTTCCCTTCCAGCGACGCATCGTCCTGGTAACCCTGCGTCCTATGACGCCGCGGGGTCATGTTACCATGGCGACATGACCCAGTGCGTCACTTGACGCAGAGGAGAGCAGGCAGGGGTGCGCACGTGGAAAAGTTTGCGCACCCCTGATGTAGAAAACATAAAAGCAGTTACTGGCAGACCAGTCTGGGTTCAGGGAGGTGATATATGGTGACCACAATTTCTTTTTAAATATATATTTTTATATTTTATACTAAATAATGCAATTTGATACTAGTTATTTATTTGAAATATTCTGTTTATCAATGTTTGTGTGTTTGTAACAGTGTTATCCTTAGTACCAAGACTTTGTTTGGGTATGTGCATTCTATTCTAAGGTGTCTATAAGATAGGTTGTCAGTTCTATGCATTAGCTGTCTGCCTCTGCTCGTCTGAACAGAATACTTGTTGGGATAATCTATTATTGTTCTGAACAAAGCCTTAAAGTGCATGTATTTAAAGACTCTATTTTGCAGCAGAGGGAAGATAATTACAGAGACGTTGGAGTTGCTAGACAACCAGGACACTAGGCATTGCTGTATGTATCCCATTGGCAAGTCTTCAGTTAGTACCAAGTTAACATTTCATGCAGACTGCTCTTGCACATGGAAAGCAGCCAACAAGACAGTAAACAATTGCAGATTTCGGCAGATAGAAGGAGAAGGGGAAATGTTCTAGATGCTTGTGAAGTAAATCAAACCACAAAGAGTTTACACAGGATTTTTGATCATATGGATCGTTGAACATTTTGATGATGTTTACATTGAATCTGGAAGGTTGTGAAACTATAATTTTATTATTATCAAATAATTATTTTTTATTGTTGTTATATTACACCAGACTAAGATACACTGAATGTGCATGTAAAACCTCTTTCCCTGGCCAACAGAAGAGGGGCCACACCAAAGTGTACCAATGTCTGTCAGGTGGTGTATTATAGTGCAGATGATGCTCAGAGGCTCTTGTTACCTCATATCTCAGGGTGCTGGCATGCGCGCAGGCTGGTGCGGTGAGCAAAATGAAGGAAGAGTGCAAGGAATGTTTCTTAAACTTTATTATTTACAGTTGAACACAACTTCTTCTTTGGAATGCTCTGACAGCATTCCTAAAGAGGCACATATCTTCCTGTCACAGTCATGGCAATACAATTGCCTAGTGAATGGCCGCTCCCACCTCCACTTGGAGCCATTGGCAAGATGCCCTCATGCTTGAGGCTGCACACCCTATCCCCCTAACATAGCTTAAGTGCTTACCCTCCTTTTGAGTGCAACTGGGAACCTATCCCTCTGACAACGATGGGATGATACTCTAAGGCCGTATCGCTGAGGAGCCTATGGTTAAGGGCCTTGCCTCCCCCCCCCCCGTCTTGGGAGTAGGATGTTCCTGAGGGTCGTAAAGGGGACCCTATAATGAATAGTGACATTTCCCTGTGTGGAAAATAACAAAAGGGCTTCTACCCTAGTTACCCACTACAAAACTCTGCACAAACATATTTACAGGCAAGACCCCTGCTCCTGGTTCCTCCTGGGATCTTAGGGTGAGTTCTTCTCCCCACCTATTTATGAACTTTCTCCCTACCCCTGTCTCTGGGCAGAAAAGGGACGGAGCTTAGGCTATGTTGAGTCACCCTAAATCTGATGACCTTCCAGCACATTATAGAAACAAGGTGTGGCCAGGTTCCTGCCTGGTCACATCGCAACATACTATCTAAGGGCATTACTAGGCATTAACTCTTTAAATCCATTTTAAACCCTTAGATTAAATAGACATCCCATAGGGGTGCTACATACATAACAAAACGTTTCAAGATTATTATTCAGCAAAATAAATTAAAGTTTTCTTTACAGCAGGTGACTAACTAACATACTCTGAAAGCAGAGATCCTGCTGCATGAACCAGTAGTTCTTTAGTTCCAGAAGCTCAAAACCCTGCACTTAAACCCATAGATTCATGACACCTGACATTCATGAAATAAGGTAAAAAAGAATATGCAATATCACTAAACGTGATGAGGCATAGATTATATGTAACATATTAAGTATCATTTGTCACCTTTCTTGACTCCTCAGTTACAGTCAGTCAGCAGTCTCTATATAGATTATAAATTCTAATAGCCAAACCCTACAATGTCCAAAAATGCAACATTAAAAAGTGCTGGCATTTAAACTTCACTGGAAAATAAGAGTATTGTATTTTTTTCAGCTTCACCTAAAAACATTCCAATAAGTTTGCCATTTTAAACTTTTGTAAGGGTGTCACTCCCGGTTCCCCTGATCTCCCCTTGCCCCCTACCTTACCCCTGTGGCAGTAGGGGAAGGGAACGGCGACTTCTCCCGGTTGGCGCCGCCATGTTGGTTGGTGTCGCTACGTTGGGGATGCTTGTGCATGCACGCAGGGTTGAGCATGCGCAGATAGCCGCGGCGGCCATCTTAGTACCAGTAGGAGAGGAGCGGAAGAATGCGCGCGGCCCAGAAGGCCCCCATAGTTCGCGCAGGCGCAGGGAGGCATTGCGGTGGCCATTACAGGTAGCGCAGGGAGAGCTAGCGGCGGCCAATACATTGTCGCGCATGCGCAGTACCCATAGCGTATGCGGTCCTAATGTCAAAGAGGACCCTAAGGGACTGCAACTGCCCTATGATCCCTGTCACATGCAGCCAGACAGCCAGTAGAGTTAGCAGCTTCTCCTGCTGGAGAAGAATACATTGTTGTGTGCAGAGTCAGGAAGCAGACTGTGAAGCACATGAGTCAGTTAGGCTGAGGAGACAGTGGGGGAAGGAAGGGGGCAGAGAGCTGCGAGCTTCTGTCCTAGGCCTGAAATCCACCGGGCTAGGGCTGAGGCCCTGACTCCCCACTAGTGAGGGTTGGTGTTCCTAGGGACAGGCCCTTAGGTAAGGACCCTGTACCCCTTCAGCTGTGTGCTAGGCAGGGACCTAGTGACAGTGCCTGTGTAGTTCCTTAGTGCAGGGAGAGATAGAGACCCTGTGCTGTTCCTTAAGTGCAGGGACAGAGGGAGGCCCTGCTGCAGTTAATTTAGTGCAGGGACTCAGTGATAGTGTTGCTGCATGTTCCTGTATGCTGTGTTGCTGATCCTGAGACTGTCCTTACGGTGGGACGTTCGGCTAGAACCCATCCTACTCGGAGGTAAAGATCAGCGCTGGACAAAGCAGCGCCGGTAGACCCTTTGCAAAGACACCCAGGTGCAGGGACACTTGGGCAGGTATTTACAACCTTCCACACGTGCACCAACTTTACTTTGCTCCTCAAATGTGACAGGCCTGTACACACACTTGGGTGGGCTTGGACTCTTTGGACACGGGGTTGGGCAGGGGGTGTTAGGGTATAGCCCAGTTAGGGGCTAAGAAGGTATTACCCAGTTAGGGGCAAGGTTATAGCTGCCAGCTAGTGGCAGAGGGTGGCATATATTGTTGTGTATGCTGATATTGTTGCACTGTTATATATGATACTATTGTGTTGCTCGTCCAGTAAACCTTTTAGCAATAACCCTAACCCTTTGTGGTTTCTGGGTGGGTTCCTATGTTAGGGCCATTCTACATTCCTATAGAATCCTACATAGGTGGAGGCGCTGACCAACGAGAACGTTCCAGAGAAGCACCCCATGTTCCCATCAGCGGAGGCTCAGGCCTCCTGTGAACTTGCAGTTATACGCACCACACCTGGTAATATAGATTCCCCATCACATGCACACTATATGCGTTTGGGTGGGGGAAAACCCGTTACACTTGTATTTATTACATTCATATTTATGGATTTTAATGATCCTAAACAATTTACAGATGCAGCCACCAATATCCGATCACTTGCCTGGGTAAACACTAAGGCATCTCACATTAAACGCCTCAACACGCCTCAATATTTTTGTGAGATTCCTAATGGCCCATCGGATTAACACAGCGGGGGGTCCCTGCAGTCCCATTCAGTTTGAATGGGACTGCAGGGACCCCCCGCTGTGTTAATCCGATGGGCCTTTAGGAATCTCACAGAAATGTTGAGGCGTGTTGAGGCGTTTAATGTGAGATGCCTTAGTGTTTACCCAGGCAAGTGATCTAATACTGGTGGCTGCATCTGTAGTGTTCATCCTTACTTATGGGGTTATTCTACCTCAGATTACTACATGCATTCGTTTGTATAAATCAATATATATGCTAATTGATGTCTGTTTCTCCCTTAGTGCAACTATATGCTACAAACGGCATACCACCTGTCCTTTATTTGAATAAGTCTTGTTACAATTCCTATAGATGTTTCAATCTGTCAATCATTAAATGAGTGTTTGCTCCGTCCCTTTTTCGCTGTGATGTAGACATTTGGGACTATATAGATCGGACCAGTGCATTGTGGATTATCATTGCACCTCTGAGGAAGTTCACTGAGCTCAATGAAACATTGTCCTTTTAAACCGAGAGTACTGCAAGTGCTGCCGACCGTCGCACTAAAGAAGCTGGAATCTGAGGTTTCAATTGGCTCCATCGTCAACGGGATGTCATCCGCTGGGGAACCCAGAAGTGAGACTCACTGGGAGACTGAAGCCAGTTGACTACGACCGTGACGCCGACACAATCAGGCCCAGAGTGGTTCAAACGCTCATTTTAACTATTTTACCTTATAAAGCTGACCTATACCATATATACCTCTTCTTCTGTTTTATGACCTGGAGAGTTCCTGTTACACCAACTCATGATCCAGACCAGATACAATCTGACAAACGCCTGATTATCGTTTCCACCACGTGAGTTGGCATTCAAACGACCTACTGTATCACTCACTTTACAATTTGTTACACATTTGCATGTTATTTTCTTTCTCCTTACATATTTGAGTGGAGTTTGTGCTTTGGAGTTTTTTTGTGACGTCTGCATAAGGGTTGTTGAGAAACCCCCTTCATCCAACTGCATCTCTCCTACATGGTGATATAAATACTTGCACTTATAGGTTTTATAGATTTATATTTAAATTAGGTGTTTGGGTTTGCGCTTTCGTTTCCTGCTACACAATAAGTTTGCCAGAAATGTAGCTACAGCTGAACCTTTCTCATGCAGGGTTACAGGCAGGAATAAGATTCCAATCATTCCATACAATAGCTGGGAGTTATCAGAGCGCGATCTGAGCTATCACAGCCGAACCAACCATACCTGCCATCAAAGTCAATGGCAGATATCGCCAATTCGGGCCACAATACAGTGGACTGCGCTTTGTTGACTCGAGCCAATGTGTTACTGACCCTCTAATAACTAAAGGGCTTAGAAAGGAATGTCTTAGTAAGACAATTATATTCAACTGGGGCGAGAGGCTTATTTAATTCGATGTAATTACTTGCAAAAGTGATATTAATGTGAATAGGCAATGTTACGAGAATATAAGGCGATCTAACTTAACGGAGCTACAGTATGAAATACATTGAATAACATACTTAATGTAGCATAATCTTTCAAAGTTAATCCAATTTCAGTCTCATTCGAAATGTTTAAGGGTACGGCTTTTAACAGTCATTGCTTTGCAAGCTCTTTGCAGACAGCAGGATTCATTGTTTGCCTATGCTTGAGGCAACTACTTGAAAAGTTTGTCAGATATGTGTACATCTTGTTTATTAAGTGGTTTTCTGGGGTGTGCAGGTAGAAGAATCACATTGATCTATACATGCCATTGTGCTATGTTGCATTCTAACTGCCAGATTCTGAATATCTGTGATTTTTGGAGATGGAAGCAGGATTTATGAATCTATGTTAGACATATAAATACATTGTTGAGTGTTTGCTGTCTTTGTTGTATAATCTTAAATCAGGTAATGTGTATTTATGTGAAGGGAAGATAAAAATACCAATAAAACCACTAGAGGGAGCTGCTGATCTATTCATTTGAACAAACCAGCTGGGTTTATTGTTCTCAATTTAAATTGTGATGCAATGAAGTGTATCAAGTGTGAGCAGCAGAGCAGTGACAGTGAAAGAACTGGACAATATAGACAGAGCTGTTCCAATTTAGGAAAAATACACACTATATATGGAGTAGTTTTGACATGAGATCATACCGGTTTATGCAAAAAAATTAATACGTTTTCTGTCTTTTTTTAGTGATGGTGAGTTAAGTTGTCATTTGTCTGCAGCATTTAGGAAGATAAGTAAGCAGCAAGATGTGACACATTATACAGCACCTTCGAGGAGAACCATCAAATTGTCAACTAACCCATTTCGCACTGCTCACTCAACTGTTACAGCACTCGCCAAAGTACCATAGCAAATTACCTCCACATTGCTAAATACCAAACACATACCAAGAATGCCCACATTCTCTCCCATCTGGACTACTGCAACTTCTCCTTATTGGCCTTCCTGTCTTGCAGCTTCCTAACATTCAATCTATTAAAAATGCTGCTGCAAGTACAGTATAACATTGCTCTCATCTCAATCAGCATCTACATCTCTTCTCCTGAAAACTCTTTCATCTTCCTTTTAATCTGCATTCTCACTTTCAAGGCTCTCCATTCCTTTTATCTCAATTTTAATCTCTCGCTATACCTATACTCACTCTCTGTATTCTACACAAGTCTGTCTTTTCTCTACGCTGCATGTTACTACATCTCTCTCATGCCTACTACAATAATTTTCACATGCTGCACCCTACCTCTGGAACTCCCTCCCCTTCAATGTGTGCCAAGCACTTCCTATTTGTAACTTTTACCATCTATTAAATCTCACCTATTATTTGAAGAATTTAAATGGACCAATACATCTAAACTACAGTATGCTCTTATACACATTGCCTTCCTCTGGATCAAAATACAGTAAATACAAAATATAGGATGAGTCTGTCGTCTAAATATAGCACAGGTTGAACTTGATGGACATATGTCTTTTTTCAACCTCATCTACTATGTAGCTATGAAACACTCTAACCAATGCACTCACATTTACTCATAGTAGCTTTGTTACTTTTCTCACATGCCCAACTGTTTGGGGCAAGGTCTCCTCTCCCCCAATATTACATTTATGTCTTGATGCACTTATCCCAGATTAATTATTATTTTGCCTAGGAAGAATTCAGTTGTATGATTATTTAGGTGAAATGAATGCATTATAGCACCATGCAATTTTAACATAGCAGATGTTTGATATTATTTCTATCTGCCTTGTTGTGAGGGTTCCCCATTTTTTATTATTGTATTAATTAATGGTACATATGATCGACCATTAGATTATTTTGATTGGCCCTATGGGGTATTGAAAGATGAGCTCTATATCTTGAACGTTAACCCCTGATGAAGCACTAGATGTGAAACGAGTAGAGGTCACGTTCCGTATCCATTTGGTGAGTCAACACCACGAGATACAAATGCTGATCCCACCACACACATTAAGACTCCAGCACAAGGAGCCCTGTGATTGATGCCGACAGTTTATCCTCTGGGACTTTTTTTGGCAGTTAATTAAGCGTCCTTGAATATATTCCTAATTGTAAGTGTTCAAATACTTTTTTTGTTGTTCTTATAATCTACTTTTAAACTGATCTCTGTTGCGCTCTGTGTGTCCTTTTCTTTCGCCCTTGGAGATTTCCACTGTGAAGTGACGACAGGAGCTTTGGAGTACTCCGACACAGCAGTCGCAAGGAGAACATGCCTCTACACCATGAATAGAGAAGCATGAATGCGTTTTTCTTCCATATCCATATATTGTAGTAGTAAAAATTGTAAAGCGCTGTGCACATGGTTGGTGCTGCAAAAATAGACATATATATATATATGTATATATATATATACATATATATATATTTAGAAATAGACATGGGTGCAATACAAGTTACTAATGTAATCAATGTTTAACTCTATAGACAGAATGGACATATACAAGGAGATTCTCCAACTTGAATAGGTTGGATTGATTTGACATAGTGCAATTCGTGCTGCTCTATCGGCTGTAGGACTACCACAGCGTAAGGATCTCCCGCATTCCATCGATGTCATCGGTAGGTGACGAGGGAGAGGTAGGAAAAAAACCGCGAACATTTGGATCTTTGGACTCGGTCAGCTGTTTCCAGAGCGCACCAGCTTAGAGGCAGAGACGCTGACATTTACCACCATTGCCGTGCTGGGATTGATATCCGAAATGCTGTTATTCACTGATACATTGTAAGTAGCTGTTCACCATTGTGTGTATAAATCCTGTTTTATAGTACTTCACCTTATTGGCTTTTTATTATCATTTTCTATGATTACATCAACTGGGACATTGCTTTTACTTATGGACCTCCAATATGTCCATTCAGTCTATAGAGTTAGACATTGTTTACATTAGTATCTTGCATTGTGCATGTGTCTATTTCTGTTTTGTGTGGGACCAGAGAAATGCACACACCATCTATGTCATATAGACAGATGCTTGTCCCATATATAATCAATAGATCAGATAAACCAGGTATGACCCTGGCAAAAAGAGACAGCACACTGCATCATATAATCCAATGGTATTGTATTAAAACATACCGAATGACGGCAGAGACAGCACACTGCATCATGTAATCTAATGGTATTGTATTAAAACGTGTGTTTTAATACAATACCATTGGATTACATGATGCAGTGTGCTGTCTCTTTTTGCCAGGTTCATACCTGGTTTATCTGATATACATATACTGTAAATATGGGTGGTGGATTTTGAAAAATTCAAATCTAAGTGCATCCGCTTAGCCCCTCCCACTTCCTTAGTGTTGTTCACTTTGTGATTGTGAGGGAAGGGAGAGGGTGTGCGGACTGGGCTGGTGGCTGGGTTAGTGTGTGAGTAGGCAGCTACAGACCTTTAGGAAGAGAGTAGGCACAGATAGACAAAGGTGGTGACAGGCAAGGAGTGGGACAGCAGAGAGAGAAAGACTTGTTTTTTGTTTCAGTTTTATTTTTGTTATTGAGTGGTGGCGGTGGCAGGAGGGGATCTGCTAGAGTAGTACTACAGCAGCAGCTCTGAGCAACCCACAGCCAAACCCAAGTGACACCCCTAACTTTTAAGAATAACCAGTGACATTATAACCGCCTGACAGTGCAGATACCGTATCTCATGGATAATTAATACATTTATCAGTTATCTTACAAACCTGGTCTAGCTGGAGGTCTCCAAGGATAGGTGTGTGAACCTTTCCCTTAATCAACCAGAGAAAAAAAATCAGACAACTGGGATGGGTATAAGAAATAGGTCAGAAAGATATCTGATTCTACAGAGAGACATTGAAGGCGGAGGTTGTGAGAAGTGACAGCGATGAAAGAAATGAAGACTGAGAATGGTAAAGTGAGATACAGGTGGGGGGTAAGGAGGAACAGGAAGAGAGACATGAGTTAAAAAAAATTAAATGTGGGAAGTGGACTTAGAGGGCTAAGGTTATCTTAACCTTCATTCATACTGACAGGCTAATACTAACACCTTTCATGCCAAATGGGCTAATGATTCATTGCATGCCACTCCAACAGTGAAGAAATGCATTAAGGTGAGAAAGTATCATGGGAGAAGTGGAAGACGTTTGCTAAATGGGAGTGGTATACAGTGCAGGGAGCATAAAAGAGAAAAAGAAGAAAGGGATGAGGAGTAGAAAAATTGTACGATAGGAGGCTGAGAGATGGTTAGAGATAGACATAGAATGAAGATAAAAAAGAGAAAGCAACATCAAGATGGGCCAGGGAAACAAAAAGGGTCACAGCAGGAATGTTAAATAGTTATACGGTAGTTTAAATATAAAAAAGTGTGTAATTATGTAAAAATGACTGCACTTCATTCCATCCAAATACCACAGGCCTGTCTTTATATTTATTGAACAAATAAATCCTCAATATTAAATGTAGATGCTTTGTGCTCTGACAATTGCATTCACTATTTGCATATTTCTTTTCATGATTCTTTAATAAATTAATCTCATTTACAGTACAGCCGAGGTGCTCTTCTTGTTATTTCGCAGCCTAAGCTTGGACATAATCCTTTCTCCTGTTCAACTCAGACAGTCCTTTATCTTTCAAATTAATTAGATTAAAAAAAATGTATCTTATCTTAAATACTGCCTCATTTCGCCTATGTCAACCTCTACTGTCTGTCGTTGTTCAAAGAGCTTTGCAATATCTTCCGATGCTAATGGTCTGATTTTCTCTTTTCATTGAAATAATTGTATCTTTTCTTTGGGTACCATGTTAGTTATTCTGAGCTCCTTTACTATATGCCACAATGATAAGGGCAGAGCATCTGAAGTAACGGAGTACTCTCTGGAACACACGTTAGGATGCAAAAACTTTGGTACTGATTTGGTACCGTCCATGTAGATATCACCCAAACATGTTTTACGGCAATACACTACTGCAGAGGTTCCCTCAAGGACCACTAACAGTGCAGGTTTTAAGGCAATCCTCTCATTAGTACAGGTGGTCCAAACATTTTGACTAAACCATCTGTGCTGAAGCAGGGGTATCCTTTAAACCTGCACTGTTAGTGGTCCATGAGGACGAGAATTGGGAACCTCTGCACTACTGTGTCTGCATTAAACTTAAGGCTTTACGGCATTTAAAATGTATATATTTTTTCTGAAGTTGAGATATTGTATGTGTATCCAAATAGTATCTTATATCAGTACTTCTCCAAAGTTAGAACAGTGCTTCAGGAATTCACAAGCAAAAAGTATAATAAAATACTAATTTGTACAATGAAATGGACTAAGTGAAATTAGATACTTGCTAAATACATAATATGGGGCCTATGTACTAAGCATGTACTAAGCACCGATAAAAAAAGGACTGAAGATGGGGCACACGGATTTCCAAAATAAAGAGATTTATTAAAGCATACACAACGTTTCGACCCTAAGGTCTTTGTCAAGTGCAAAAAGCCACTTTTTGCACTTGACAAAGACCTTAGGTCGAAACATTGTGGATGCTTTAATAAATCTCTTTATTTTGGAAATCCGTGTGCCCCATCTTCATTCCTTTTTGTATGCCGTGGATTGGATGCAGCCGATCGTACATTGATGGGAGCATCAGTAATTGTATCACTCTTTATCATATTGTGGTGTGCAGCATTTACTCTTTGTTCTAAGCACTGATAAGCCACTTATCGAGGCCTTTTCCCCAAAAAAGCCTACTGCTATTCAGTGAGCCCCGATAAGTCGGCGATAAAAGCTCTTTTCAGCAATTTTTTTCCCGAAAAAAAACAAAAAAAAACGGGCGGCGATAAGCCACTTATCGGCAGGTTTTCAAACTTGTGCAATTCTAGTAGCCCCGATTAGCTTATCGCGGCAAATCGCGGCTCTAGAATAGAGATTCCTCTCAAAAGTTGTCAGGAAGGTGGTGAGAAGCTGCTGATAAGCGGCGAGAGGTCACTTAGAAGAGTCTCCGGAGCTGATACCCATTAATATCAGCACCGGAGACCCCCGGCATGAATCTCATGCAATAAAAATGCATTTACAGGCACCTTCATTACCTTAGCGGCTAACCGTGTATTTATTGCAATGTATTCTGCACTTTTTTTTTGCAACAGGATTGGTACCGCAGGCGAGCAGAGGCCAACCGGGGACCCCTGTGGGTCCCCCAGACACCCACGCTGACCACTCGGGACCCCCACCAGTCTATGGTATCAATCCTGTGTAGAAAAAAAATGTTTTTATGTGGGGGCACATGGGGTGGGTGGGGTTGTGTATTGGTGGATAGTACATATTGTACATATAGTGAAGAGTCAAGTACCCGCTTCACTCACCCCCTCTGCCCTCAATAAACCTGTTATTGGGTCTTAACCCCTTCATTGCCTTCGTGCTATACTCTAAAGTAATGAAGCTGCTTTAATGTAAGTTTTTATTAATAGTCTCCTGAGCTGAACCACTTTGGTTTCATCCTCAGGGACCCCCTGCTTCCCGAGTTACAGGCCCCGGTATGGGGCATCGGGTGCCGGTATGGCCGCCATTTTTAAATATTCCACGTCATGTGTCGGTGGGATTTAAATACTGGAGGAGATACCGGCGCCCCATACCAGGGCCTGTAACTCGGGATGCATGGGGTCCTACAGTAACGAATTTGTTTAAAATGATATTTGGGTTTTAATACTAGTGTATTGTAGCAGGGGTTCTCCGGAGCAAAACCACGTTGATTTGAGGTCCAGGGACCCCCTGCTTCCTGAGATACAGGCTCCGTTACGGGGTGCCGGTATCTCCTATGCATTTTATTCCCACGTCACGTGACCGTGCTCCGGAGACCCCCTGCTACAATACACTAGTATTACATTTTATATTTAAAATGTTTGATCTCTGGCGAGATTTGCTCAGTGAGAGGCGGCAGAAAGAAATCGCCGGGTAAACCCTTTTCAGAGGGGCGATCATCACGTCGCCGGCTACTCGCCAGTTTTGCAAATGTGGCTATCACAGGTATTCTGGGCTTTATGCATACCGTGACAGCAACGCTGTAAAAAATGGCAATTTAAACTGGACAGCTATTTTTTTTTCCGGCACTTAGTGCTTAGACCCCTTAGTGTATTTTGGCCCATTCTAATCTCCAGCTTTCAGTTAAGGAGTAACTTTAAAGGAACTCCAGAATGAATGAAAATGGAACCTTTATTTACTTTAAGCTTGTGTACAGCCTGACGTATGTTGGTGAAATCAGTTTGCTTTATTGAAAGGCCCAACCTTTTTATTTCATCTTGTCTTTACCAGCAGGAATGTATGTTATTATTGTTTAGTGATTTGAAAAGTGACTTTATATTTATAACGAACATCATGGTTTGTATTCATTAACTGGTCACAGTATGTACATGTACACATTGCAAATGCATAGCTTTTGTTTACTTTTATACTTGGGGTTGCCACATTTACGTTTTAAAAAACGGGACGCCAAAATCCCGTATGAAAGTGTGACATCATACTGAGTGATGAATGATTTGCAAATGCTTTGAGCTGAATGTTATATCTCTCTTGACTGCTATAGTCTTCGGTTATCATCTCCATTCTTGGCAGGGCGGGGAAAGACGCGCACTGAACTAACAGGAGGCGCTGGGAGAAAAAGTAGCACATATAGGGGAGGGGGTCATGTTATTAGGAGATGACCAGGCAGTGTCCTAGCTTTGTTATTTTAATTATTTAGTAAGGCGACATCTACCGGAAAAGGTACCTGTTACACTCAAGTAGAAATCTATTAGATTTTTATGACTGATTTTATGACCTTAATTTCTATGTTCAGGCATTTCACGTCAAGACACTAAAATACGGGACAATTATGCATCCCGACAGAACTTTCCGGGACAAGTCAAAGGGATTAGGGACAATCTTGTATATATATGGATTGTCTGGCAACCCTATTTAAACTTCAATATACGCCCCATCGAACAATTACAGTGTGCATTATTTCTATAATACACCAATATAATCGTGTTCTTCTAAGGTACCTTATAAGCATCTATTTATGGAATTGTATTACAATGCTAAATATAATGGGTTGGCCATCAAAGTTTGAAAATGCAGTCACTGTCGTCTTACCCATCCCCTTGACGTTTCTTCCAGAAATCCTATTATAAACTCACGTCATCAAATAAAACTTGAAGATTCTGCTGGATTCTTTAAAAGTATTCATGAAAAAGACAGAGATATCTTAGGTCTCTGTATTTACACATTTTCATCACATTTAAAGATCGACAAACAAGGCTGCCTAAAAAATAGGTTATGTCTCTTTGTAAAACAATTTAAATATGGAAATGGATTCTGCTCAAATATGTTCACTCAAACACATTTAGTCTTTTCTAATGAAAATGTAAAATGGCAAGCTCGGAGAAACACAATACTGCACATGGATGTTCAATTTATTGTAGTTTGTTTAATTTCATATTATATTGCCTTTAATGTCAGTGGAGATAGTAGATTGCTTTTTATGTCTGAGAAGCACACTGTTTTGCAATGAGAACAATCATTATAAGTGTTGTGCAATTTCTGCAGCACATCTTTTCAATATTCTATTATCTTGTCATAATTATCAACAAGTGGGATACAGTGTTTACATTCACAAAGCAATGTTCTACGTAAATTGCTGGATTATTTTCTGGTTGGACCCAAGGACCTATAGGGGGAGTGCCACAGTGCCAATCAAGGCAGTATGACAAAGAGACTCCCATTGAATTGCATACGATAGTGCTCTGATCGGCAATATCGCCATTGTATTGAACGCCCCCTAATAGTATGCCTAGTTGTTACGTGTATTCAAGACCAACTCTTCCATTTTTCATAAGTCAGTCTTCACAATATTTTTGAATTGTACAAAGTTTGGCAAAACAAAACTCTTAGCTGATATTATTTGCTAGTCAAAATGTCTAAGTATTTAATAAAAAAACCCAATAGGGGTTGTAGTTGATGTGCCTTGACTCATAACAAATTATTTTGTAGTTTACACACAGAAAGGGGGAGTCATCCTAGATTGTATGAGACATATCTATTGGAAAAGATCTTGTTCGATATACTCAAAGTAATTACATATCTATGTGAATACAAAACTAACTAAAAAAAAAACTCTCTTCCAGCGCTTGATCCAAGTGATAGACTAATTGGTGTGATAACAACAATTGTGTGATTACAATGTGATTACATATGCAGCCAAGGGGGCAATAAACAATGGATTGTTCAAATCCAATACCATACAGATACAAATACAAAAAATGTCCCTGGCGCAAAGTGTGGTGATGATAATTACAGTACCATATCGAAAGACAGTCCTGTTTGAAAAGTCAGTCCTGGTAGTAGAATGATTAATCAACAATGTGAGGTAGATTTTCCTCTAGGCGTGTTCCCTTATGTTGTCTGCAATGACAGATAAAGAAAACACACCATTGCGCAGTATACAGACTCAATTGCCCCAACCTGAAGAGGAAAATCCCTACTTACAGGATATTTTCTTGTTCATTCGGGGGAGAGAATCTGTTCTTTAGCTCTCTTCCTCCACCTTGATCTCCACGGGCCCCTCGTGGTTCCTAAGGTGGCTCTCTTCAACTCGGTCTGCGTCGTCCCAGTAGCAGCATACACCGCAACAACCGTGGTTGGAGAAAATTGAAAGACAGCCTAGTGACGTCATCGGTTGACGCGCGACGTCGTGAACAACATACCATCGAGTGGACATAGGCTGCGGACGGCATTCTTGAGCGGCATGTTTGCCCTTGCAAAATGTGAGTGTAACATCGCTGCTTTTTAACATTGTTAAATAAAATTTGTGGAGTACACTAGGCTGTCTTTCAATTTTCTCCAACCACGGTTGTTGCGGTGTATGCTTCTACTGGGACGACGCAGACCGAGTTGAAGAGAGCCACCTTAGGAACCACGAGGGGCCCGTGGAGATCAAGGTGGAGGAAGAGAGCTAAAGAACAGATTCTCTCCCCCGAATGAACAAGAAAATATCCTGTAAGTAGGGATTTTCCTCTTCAGGTTGGGGCAATTGAGTCTGTATACTGCGCAATGGTGTGTTTTCTTTATCTGTCATTGCAGACAACATAAGGGAACACGCCTAGAGGAAAATCTACCTCACATTGTTGATGAATCATTCTACTACCAGGACTGACTTTTCAAACAGGACTGTCTTTCGATATGGTACTGTAATTATCATCACCACACTTTGCGCCGGGGACATTTTTTGTATTTGTAATTACATATCTATAATGTATGTAACTGACCTTTAGTTATTAACCCCTCTAATTCAACCTATTTGCAAAAGAGTCAGTAAAATGGTGAGCACACTAGACAGTGTGCTCAAAGAGAACTTCACTTAAATGCACACCACTAACAATATAGAATATAACTTTTAATAGTATTTACTTAAAACATATATTACAGAGTGTGAGTGTAACAGCAATTAAAAAAATCAATCTAACAATAATGAAACAAAATTCCAATAATCCCTTCTTAATCCCTCACTCAGATAAAGTATAATACTTGTCAGGTGATAGGGAATTAATGGTTTCATTCAGCGTTCATTGGAATACCCCTCAGAGAACAAAACCAAAACTTAGTAATATACCTATTAATTAGTAGATTGTCTAAAGACCATAAATAATACTGACTTTAGATCTAGTAAGGTGCAACTGATTAGATCATTATAAAATAGCACCCCTCGGTACCCAAAGGGAGAGGGGTGTAACAGGAGCAGTGCACTTCCTTAGGAAGTATATGTATATGTATATATATATAGTGTGCGTGAGGATATAAGGTAACCATCAAATGGCAACCAACACACACCCCTAATTAGATAAAAATAGCAAGACAAAACTATCCAAAGTTTTAAAGGATGGCTAAATATGATGTTACAATCTGAACTGACAGACTAAAATAGATACGGTCTTAAACCATCAGGCTATAATACAGCATTGACTCTAGCATAAATGAGCCGTAAAGCCCATCATAAGGTAGCACTAGATAGACTCAGTCAATCTCCTGTCATTAATATCTAAATAGTATGGTATAATGAAACATAAGTCTTAGTGCTCCGATCAGCTGAATATTCGTAGCTCTAAAGGCTAAAGCAGCTCCATAACGGAGGCTGATGACATCATTACGTGCCCTACACACGTTTCCCACCAGCTACAGAGCTTCGTCAGAGACATTTTTGCATGTAAAGGATAGCAAGCTATTTAAAGGCACACGTTGCCATGGTGACGCAGTCAGCGGCCTTAACCGCGCATGCGCAAACTAATATACTTAATATTGCCCTATTTGCTCCAATGCGCATGCTCACGAAGAGATCTTTGGTGATCAACATGCAAATATACATGCCTGGGGAGATGGAAACCTACCTCAGCATGTGATGCAGTTGCGCATGCGCGGGGAGATATACCCGGTCATGCAAATGAACTATGAGCATGCGCAGGAGATGGACATCATCACATTCTCATTGCCTGAATGCGCATGTGCATAGAGATAAACTCCTTGCTTAGCGCATAATGCGACTGCGCTTGCCTAAGGAGACTGACTCCTCACTAACCGTTTTATGTGAATACACATGCGTGTGGAGATAGATAAACTGGCCCCCTTTTATGCTTGCAAATGTGCATGTCTGTGGAGATAGACTACATATCATCTACCAACATTGATACTCATGTTTGAGAAGATGATGTCCTTGCAGAGCTGACATATGCTTGAGGAGGAGTTCTACCAATAGAACTCTACATTCTTCTTAACCCAAACGGACAGTGAGCTGAATATATATTCAGTATCCACTTCCTATCAGTGGTATAAAACGCAATGATGTCAAAACCGATGATATATAAACACATGCATGTATGTCATGATAAATCCTGTTTAATTTTTAACATGCATGTTACAGTTACACTGGACATGATGTTAACATAGTCCAAACAAATAGCAATATACTGTAGTTACAAATTTGAAATGGTCAAAAATAATAATAATTTTAGACATTAATACCATGGACAAGAAAATACAATAAAGAAAACACAATAAACAGGAATCGAGGATGAGCGTCCATAAGGAGAAAAAGAAATCCTAATATATGAAATTCAATTCAAATAAACGGGGTATATGTAAATCCCTCGTTTAACCCATTCGACCACGCGTCTTCAATTTATATATCCACTCAATGCGTAATAACATCAGATCAATATTGCCACCCCTGGCTGGGCATTTCAGTTAATATGTGCCCATAAACGTTTGGCATTTCGCATCACCGTTATGAAATTGTGTGACGTGCATCGCAACTGGAGTATCATTGGCATGTTTAATAGAGTTATTGTGCTCCAGTATGCATCTGCGAAGTTGCCTGGTGGTCTTCCCCACGTACCTTTTGCCACAGTTACACGTGATGAGGTAAATAACATTTGTGGTTCTACAGTTAATAAAAGTGTCCACCTTAAAATTTTGTGTGTTGTCGTGATTGGCGAATGTTTTTGCAGTGATAACATGTTTGCATGCCTTGCACCCTTGACACATATACATGCCTTTTGTTGGAGTTAGTCAATTAAAAAAGATGGTGGGCCATAAAAAGGATCTTCTCTAGTCATTGGCACCTCCTCCTCTCTGATGAGGACTTGGAGAAAGTTCTTGGTCCTAAACCTACAACTACAAGCAGATGTTCAAATAATCTACGCAACATTCTTATTCATAGCCATCTCCAACGACCTAGGGCAGACAATTGGCTAATACATTTGATACTTTAGTATAGTTGAGTGCTTCTGGTGGGATACTTTTTTCTCTTTTTTGTTTCATTGATACATTATCCCCAGCACCGTCAGCAGCTGTGATTTTGGTAGCTTTATATAGCTGATTTAAGTACTACTCATCTTTGGGTCTGTTACAGGCATTTCTTCGTGATATATATAGATTTATATATAAAAATAATATATATATATATATATATATATATATATATATATATATATATATATATAGCAAATGGAAATATTACTGTATTCCCTTTGATAAAGTTGCAAATTGTGACGAAACGTGCCAGGGTACGCAAATTACGACATTACGTCATAACGCACGTGCACGCTTTACGGCCGGAGCGTGCAGGGAGCTGTATTGAGGCTGATACTCGCCTGCTACACGTGTACAATCTGCGGGACTCAACAGAGGATAAACTCTTACTGGTGAATCGGCAGGATATCTCCTTTTGGACTGTCAACGTGATCCGGGACGGTGCTTACCTCGTTGGTGGTGATATGATCACAAATTGCGTGTTTTTAATCCCTTTCCCTATCTCTATTTTTATTAAATGCACAATTTTACGCTATGGGGTGTGCGCTCTCTGTTTTCTTTTTGTTTATATATATATACAAGCTGAGAGACCCGGCATTGCCTGGGATGTGAACCCTGAACTGATTGAGTATGGCGTGGCTGAGTGAGTGTGGCGTGGCTGAGTGAGTGTGGCGGGGCTGAGTGAGTGTGGCGTGGCTGAGTGAGTGTGGCGTGGCTGGCTGTTGGGTGTGTGTGTAATGACGCTGTGAGCCTATATTGTGTAGGCAAGCAGACATGTGCCAGGAAGTGTTGTTGAATTGAAGCAGTGCTATCTTATATTGTGAATCAATGATGTGGCAGGACGGTGAAGGTGAGGTGTGTGGCCCCCGGAGGGGGTTGTTGCGGCCCACGGGAGGGGTTGGGGGGTGTTGCGGTCTAGGGGAGGTGTTGGGGGGGGGGGTTGCGGCCTACGGGAGTGGTTGTGGTGTGTTGCGGGCTACGGGAGGCTGTGGGGTGGGGGTTTCGGCGTCCCGGCGGCGAAGGGGGGGGGGGGGTTTGCAGGCTAGGTGAGGGGAATGGGGGGGTTGCGGGCTCTGGAGGGGGAACGGTGTTGCGGGCTACGGGAGGGGGGACGTTGTTGCGGGAAACAGGCGGGGGGGGTTTGTTGCATGATACGGGAGGGGGTGTTGTTGCGGCATCTGGTAGTATTTTTGTGAGGCGTCCGTGAGGGGGTGGTTGTCATGCGTCCGTGAGTGTGTTGTGGGCTAGTGGATGCGTACGTTCGTGGTGATTTGAGGTGGTGGCGTACGGTGTTGGGGGGCGGGGGGGTTGGAGTTGATACGTCCGGAAGAGGGGTGTGTATGAAGATGCGGGCATTGTCCGGTAGCGATGAGGTTCTGTGGCGGTGAAAGTGAGTAGCAGAGGGTGTGTATTTTTGGTGGGGGTGTGGCGTGGTTGTGTTCAGGTGAAGGTGAGGGGTGGTGGCAGGGTAGGCAGGAGTGTGTGCGGGTCGTAGAGGGGCTGCGGTACCGGGAGAGGTCTGGCGTGCGGTCTGCAGTGGAGGGTTAAGGGGGGGGGGGTAAGAGGCGGTGGCCGTCGGTGTGCGCTCCGTGAGCGTGAGGTGTGTGGAGGTGGTATCCAGGCCGGTGTTTGTGGGCGAGAGGTGAGCGGGCGCTGTTGTATGAAGGTTTGAAGTGAGGCCACGCGGGTTGAAGGGGAGGGGTGTTGGCAGTCATGAGTGTGTGCGGGACGGAGAGGGGCTGCGGTAGCGGGAGAGGGCCTGCGGTCCCGGGAAGGCGTGCGCTCCTGATGGTGAGAGGTGAGCGTGCGCTGGTGGGTGAGGGTGGGGAGTGTTGCGGGCATGGTGTTGTGTGTGTCAAGTGGCGAAATGGCATATAACAATGGCTTATAAGAAGAGCCTGTACCTGTAATCCGCAGTTCTTTTGGTGGTAGCAGGCGGTGAGGGTTTTGTGGGTTGAGAGGTGAGAGCAGTGAGGGTTAGGTGCTGTGAAGCGTTGTCCCAGAGCACTGAGGGTTAGGTGCTGTGAAGCGTCGTCCCAAAGCTCAGTGAGGGTTGGGAGAGTGTGGCAGTGGTGTAGGTGTTTTGGCCGCAGGCCAATGAGAGGTGTGCGGGGGCGGGCGGGCCAAGGGAACCATCTCATTGGCCTGAGGTGGAGTGATGGGCCAAAGGTTCCAATGTGATTGCTCCTAGAGACAGGGACATACAATGTTTAAAAAAAATAATATATATATATATATATGTATATATGATAAAGAATCACTGGCACTCCAATAAAAATTCAATAATGAATAGGTGTATGTCCCATATAAATAATAAAAGTATACATTACCGCATGGCAGCAAAAAGGAGACAGCACTCAGGTGAATGAAAATAAATGTATTAAATACAGCACATAACTCCAATGTTTCAATCCCACAGGGGGATATTCCTCAGGGGGGTGCTCATTTGCATGTCTTAGATAGGTCTGCAACCCCGCCTTTCACCATTATCACCCAGCACATAGCACTTCCACTGCAGCAAGGGATTCTGGGAAATGACATGCAAATGAGCACACAGGTAAAAGTGCAATTAACCAAAGATGGCTAATAGCGCTTTTCCCCATTTAAAAATAAACAACATTACAGTGCAATATATAAATACAACTCCCCCCCCCCCAACACATACAGTACAGTAATGGGCAAAATTACTATTATCCACATATGGATAATAGTGCATTTTCCCATTAAAAATAAAAAATAAAACCAGCCAGCATAAAGTAAATTAAAGTTGCACTTACTCCTGCCAGGATGATGGCCGTCCTCATCACCATCATTGTCCTCCGTGAGCAGCAACATTACAATAGAAAACAAACTAATGGCCACTAACCCCTTAATCACCTTAGCTGTTAGTAACTACTATAGTAGTTAAGGGATTAACCTCCCTCCCCTGCTACCCAACCGGGCGGCCTGACTACCCTCCCTGGGGCAACTACCCCCCCCCCCAGCTACCCATTGATTGGCACAGTGGTACACCATGCCCATATAATATGGGCATGGTTTGCCCCTATAGCAATGAATGGGCAAGCTAAATAAAAACAAGCACCAAAGATACAATACAATGAAATTTAAAAATGCATTTGGAAACAAATGCATTGCTTATCACAGTGCATATCAATACCCTTAAAGATATGGCACTTTGGCAGTCAATGGACAACCTAATAAAAATCCACAATTAAAAAACATACAATCAATGTTTTTCTTACCTTTGCTGTCTTCACCCCCGTCCCACGTGAGCACCAACTCTTGACCCTCAACGCAATGCTCCTCAAACAGCCGATGCGCAGAAGTCCATGATCAAATCTTGATTGAAGAGACGTCTCCCCAGTGAGTTCTTCATTCTTTTCTTCTTTATTCCTTCTTTTCTTCTTTCTTGTCTTTGCTTCTGTCTTGTTTCTTGTAATCCAATGGGGCAGATGTTGTCTCGTCGGTTTCTTGGCATCAAATGGGACGGGACAGGCCTTATATAAGGCCTGTGACATCACATTTGAGTGTAATATGGTACACCCCCATACCAGGGCCTGTAATTCGGGAAGCAGGGGTCCCCGAGGATGAAATTAATGTGGTTCAGCTCAGGAGACCCCCTGCTCCTGTACAGTATTATTAAAATTCACATGAAATCAACTTCATTACGTGGTACTTATGTTTTAATTTTTTTATTTATTTTTTAATAATAGTATACGAGAGAAAGGTTAATCGCATTAATTTCAGTCTCAGGGATCCCCTACTTCCCGAGATACAGGCCCCCGGTATGGGGTGCCAGTATCTCCTGCAGTATTTAAATTCCCCAATCACGTGGACCGTGGCGCGGAGAATTTAAAAATGGTGGGGATACTGGCACTACATACCGGGGCCGGTAACTCAGGAAGCAGGGGGTCCCCTGAAATCAATGTGGTTCAGGTCAGGAGATCCCCTGCTCCCGTATACGATTATTAAAATGAATATTTCAACTGTACGATCGCCTGTAAGAGGCGTGCATGAAGTCGCAGCGTCTCCGTGCAGCTCTTCCAGGCTGCAATTTAAACAAACAGTTTCAGTGCGATAACACTTAGAAAAAAACAAGTAGTACAATCTTGCATTTTTTGACCGCACTTAAAAAAAAATGGTGTTTTTTCTTAATGAATACCGTTTTGATACACGTTTTAGAGTGCGGTAAAACAATGCAAAGTCGCTCGCCAATGCACTGATTTTATCGAGGTTTAGTGAATATGTCCCAATGAGTGTTTAGATACTAGCACAATTTATATATATGATACTAGATACAATTATATATGTTTGTAATCCTCCGTGAGCCCAGACATTGCCTTATCTCTCTTTCTGATCTCTCGTGGTAGCACAAAATGCTACAATTGTATGTGTATACTAAATTGTATGCATGACTGTTACCATTTGCTTAGAACAGATTTTTATGTGTTTTGGAAAGCATTTTGTTTAACATTTCAGAGGTACCATCATGTTTATATTGTTATTACAGCATACCATTGTGTATTTTGCCTTTGATATTATATTTCTGTCCATACACATTTATAAAATTGTGATCGATTCCTGCTATGTGTATTCATATATAATGATAGGTGTGTAGAACTTAATTAACAATATTAGTGTGATGATATCCAAATTTCTTGTGACGTCAGAGGTATCACTGGCATCAACGTTGGTGGCCCCCAATTGAGATTCAAGGGTATATATACAAGTACTGTAGTCAATGGCTATTATATTGATGTCACTTTTTGCACCTAACACAATCAACAATATCTTCTGCTGAATAAAGAAGAATTAAACTGCATATGCTAGAGTAGCAGAAGTGTATTATGAGTACAACTGAGACATACTGGTTTGCTATTTATCAAAGTATGTAGAAGGGAACCCTAAATCAGAGTCTGTCTGCACCAACAGAGTTTACTTTGTGAGTATATATACACATTTTCCACAGTCACATACAGAGACTTTTTTGTAATATTTTAATTTTAGCCTTCTCCAATCTCATAAATTCTATGTTGGGCAATAGTGATAAATGTCCAAGATACCGTAGACCAATTAGTAGTCTTTAGATTGGAGACTTCTCTGGGTAGGTAGATGGAAAAGAAAGTTCTAGACAGGTAAGGGGTCCTTATGGACTGACTCCAAGATGGTTCTGGGAATACAAAAAACAAAAGGACACACCAATTGCGCAGTATGTAAAGGCAATAATCCCTTTCTAAAACATGAAGAACCCTACTTACAAGATATTATCTTGTTCGTGCGGGGGAGAGAATCTGTACTTGTGCCACGTCTTCACTTCGGTTTTCCACGGACCCCACGTGGTCGGACGAGATTGTTCTCACTTTCTGATGACAATTATGCTTACGGGCACACCGGATACAGCACACCCATTGATGAGAGGGAATAGGACACAAAATGGTGTAATACGTACTACACTTTAATAAAATATGATAAAAACACAAACTACCTACACTTACAATAAGTGTATGATAGCGATACGACTCACAAATGCCATCCGCAACCTGCTTCCAATACAATCAGCACGGAGAGAGATTCGCTCGCAACAGCACCCGCGATGGGCGACGCGATGAGATCAGCGGTACAGGTCGCTTCTCCATCGTCAGGCAGCTACAGTGGCTGGACAGGCACACTGAAAACTAAGCTCCTCCTCCCTCCATAATTTGACCCCATCAGCTATCTGTTATCATTTTGCCGATATATGTTAACATTGTTAGCTGTCAATCATTGTTGTGCACCTCCCTTTGTGGGATGGTTGTTCAATCAGCCCTGTATTTAAGTAACGCAGTAACTAAGCTTCACCATCCCCCATAGGAAGTGACGTTGAGTCACGAAACGCGTAGGGAGGAGGAGCTTAGTTTTCAGTGTGCCTGTCCAGCCACCGTAGCTGCCTGACGCCGGAGAATCGACCTGTACCACTGACGTCATCGCGTCGCCCGTCGTGGGTGCTGTTGCGAGCGAATCTCTCTCCATGCTGATTGTATTGGAAGCAGGTTGCGGACGGCATTTGTGAGTCGTATCGCTATCATACACTTATTGTAAGTGTGGGTAGTTTGTGTTTTTATCATATTTTATTAAAGTGTAGTACGTATTACACCATTTTGTGTCCTATTCCCTCTCATCAATGGGTGTGCTGTATCCGGTGTGCCCGTGAGCATAATTGTCATCAGAAAGGGAGAACCATCTCGTCCGACCACGTGGGGTCCGTGGAAAACCGAGGTGAAGACGTGGCACAAGTACAGATTCTCTCCCCCGCACGAACAAGATAATATCTTGTAAGTAGGGTTCTTCATGTTTTAGATAGGGATTATTGCTTTTACATACTGCGCAATTGGTGTGTCCTTTTGTTTTTTGTATTCCCAGAACCATCTTGGAGTCAATCCATAAGGACACCCTTACCTATCTAGAACTTTCTTTTCCATCTACCTACCCAGAGAAGTCTCCAGTCTAAAGACTACTAATTGGACTACGGTATCTTGGACATTTATCACTAGCGCCGGGGACACTTATTTTGTATTAGTGTATTGTTTTTTAGGTTTGAACCACCTTATTATGTAGTTCCCATTGGCAGCTTTTACTTTGATCACTTCACCTATGTGTATTGAATTATCACTTTGATTTTGCACATCATTGTTATTGGTTTAGGTTAGCGCTTGTAGCGAGTTTAGTTAGATTGTTTGTTTGTTCTATGTTGGGCAATGTTGGAGGGGACTCTGGGTTGTTTAATATTGAGTGTGGGACATTAGGCGGCTATTTTTAAGTGCAATCTTGTCCCATGTCTGTATTATGTCATGTATTAAAGGGTAATCTTTGAAGGTGTTGAGTCTCTGATCTTTATTAATTTAATTTTAAATTCTAAATCAACCAGATTAAAGAGTGCTTTACCCCTCTGCACCCATAATTGGCATGTTTTATTGGCGTGCCCGTCTAACAGACTAGTCAATTGTGTAACCATATACAAATACCAATCCACCAGCCTGTTTATGGTGCACTAGAATAGCTGTATTGATTATTGGCTTTCCATTCTTCCACATAAAATTGAAGATTTCTTAAAGAACAGAAAAGATAGCTTAATAAAGCAAGTTTGACACAAAAATATTAACACTAATCTTTGTATTGTATTGTATTGTATGTCTTTATTTATATAGCGCCATTAATGTACATAGCGCTTCACAGCAGTAATACATGTGGTAATCCAATAAATAACAGATAATAAATATAACAGATCATGGGAATAAGTGCTTTATTACATTTATCCATCCCATCCAGGAGATGGTTACTTGTTACCATTCTGTTAAATCTTTTTTGATTAAATCTAATATTGGGAAGTTAATTTGATATACATCTTTTGTGTATTGGGTGATATGTACCTACTGTACATATTTGATCTTCTGTTGACTCCATTTCAACGGGAAGCTATTTTTATGGTGCTGCCTGAATTTTTGTACAAGTGAAATGTTTAGGGCCTCTAATTTGCTGAAATTAATTGTAAAATTAGATAATTCCCAAAGTAATTCATATAATTCATTATATTTGGCATTGAAATAATCGGATTTGTGATTTAGTAGAATGTCATCAGCGTATCAGGCCAGTTCATGTTCTTGAATACCCAGTTGGACCCCCGAGATATCTTTGAGCAATAGCAAATATAAGAGGAGAGAGAGTGCACCCTTGTCTAGTATCGTTCCATATTTCAAACGAGTCCGACAAGCAACCATAAACCTTTATTCTGGCTGTGGGTGTGTCATGCAAAGTTTTAACATACTGTTTTTTAGAAACTGCTCTCCAAACACAATTTTTTTTCAGTACATTAAACAAGTAAGGGCAATTGACTCGAGTCAAGTGCTTTTTCAGCATCCATTGACAGAATGCAGGGATTGTGCTTCTTTGTATAAATTGTATTATATGTATTCAATTTCTGGTATTATCCCTCGCTTCTAATTTCAGGATACATCCCACTTGGTCTATGTTGACCAATTTAAATAGGTATATGTTTAATCTATTACCTACTATTTTTGAGAATATATTTATATCTACGTTTAATATTGAACTAGGTCTATAATCAAGAAGCTGTGGAGAGATTCAGCAACTGTTGTCTTATGGGCAGGAAACTTGTAGAAGAAATTGAGGGTCTCAGGCATGCTTGATTGGATTTTGGCTCTAGAGCATCATGGATTGCCTATACCTTATCTTTTTAGTGGAAACCAGATGCATACATGCAATAGCCTAAGTACATGAAGTAACACTTGTAGCACCTATCACACACATTTTCTTGGTGACTTGTATAGCTGATGCCTCAAAGCTGGACAGATCTTCTCAAAGCCATTCAACTTATACTGTATATCCTCAGATGTTCACATGATCAGGGCATTATCAAAATATACAGAGACCACATAAGATCCGCTCATCTTATACTTATATATAAAAAAAAGAGTCCCTTATAATGTCTGTAATGCAATGGTGTTATGGTTTTCAATTAAATACTGTTATAGTACTCATAGCAAAATGTTGTATTTACAAATATTGATTTATTAAGTCAACTTCCATTTTTTCATGATCATTGATGTATAAGGTTGCTATCATCTCTGAACTTTTAGGTAATTTGTCACAGATGTTCTGAATGTGGTGAAGCATTTTCACCTATTTGTCTAATGCATCTACTAGTTTTCTTGACACTACAGCTTTGAGATTTCTTGCAACGTCCCTTTGCTTCTCATCTTTAGACTTTAATCTGCAGATACTGTATGCATGATATGGCATTTTTTTCCTGCAGTAGTTATATTCTGCATCTTTTAATCCTAAATGCAGAATGTTGTTGTTGGATTTTCATTGCTGTGATGATTATGTAGATAGCAGATCTTCCTGATTGGGACGTAGAGCATGTACATTGGTCGGTGCAGTGCAGATACATAAATCTTTGATGTGCAAAGCGACCAAGGATTTTCCTGCGCAATGGGGACTCATCTTTGACTCCACACACCAGATGATTTTGCAGCATGTTATTTAGGAAACCAGCAACATTACAATGCTCAATAATGTACTGTAGCTCAGTTACGTAAGTTTTCATTAACTTTTTGCCAATTGTTTGCAGAATCTAGGGTTAATTACTGTTTTGCCGTGTGACATTACAAATGGATCATGTGACATTGCATATAGTGTTTGGTGAACTTTTGCCATTTTTGCAAACTTTTTTGAGGAAAAAAAACCTGCAGATTGCTCCGGATTTATGAAATGTTGCAAACATTTCACACATCTCAACAAGACAGGAAAAGCGAGCTTCAAAGAAGAAACACACATACAGGGCTCTTATTTATACACAACACACTGTAACTATTGACATGAAGGCTGTAGTGCTTACATCCACAAGGCAAAGTTCTACTTAAATTGATTAACTTTTTCATGTTTGACAAAAGGTATCCATAGTTGTTACCATTCTGTACATAATGTTAGATCAAACATTTCTGTGTCCCACCTTGATTCTATCCAAATCAAAGACATATATGTTCTCAAAAGAGCATCTGAAACAGCATCTATATAAAATATTTATGTAGGTCTATTAAAATGTATTAGGACTATGAACACTCGGTCTTACCATTTTTATTCTTACTATGGATCTTCTGTTAGAAAAAAAAACATCTCCTAGTTTTCAGATCTCGGAATAACATTATAAATGTGTGTCAGTGGTTAGTAATGCGGGGATATAGCAAGAACAATGTACTTACAGGAAGTCCCGGAGGTCCTGGCTGGCCAGGGGGCCCTGGTTTTCCTCGCCTTCCCTTGGGAAATAAAGAGAAATCCAACATTGTAACTGCAATGGCTTAGCATGGGCCAGAAATGAATCAATTTATAAAAAAAAAAAATAGGATTGATTGCAGTGCTTATTTAGAAGAAGATAAAAATTGTAGCCTTGACATTAAAGCTTGTAAAAGTGATTGCAACATCAATCAGTTCTAATAGCTTCTGGACTGTTCTTGATAACTAAACTACACAATGCATATGCATCATGGAAGGTTTATTGGCATATTGTTTTTCAGTTATTTTTCTAAACTGAAAATATACTAATGGAGCATAATATAATAGCCCCACTATATTGATGATGATTAAATAAATGACAATCATCTAATCTTTTGACTAATCTTGGTTAAAACTGCAATGAGCGTATCACCTGTAACAGTATAATACTGTAATTGTATTAGATCTAACCGACTTAAGATGCAGTATATGATTTAGCCTATATTTAGCATGTATATTCAGCCTCGATTTCTCTGGTCTAGCGTTCCATGGTGTCACTGCTGCACTGAAATAAATACTCCTTGATTATTGAATGCTGCATTCCTTAACTACAGTACAGTAATCTGTCACCTGCTCACATTCACCAGCACCTAAACCCTGAATCCAAGAGCTGAGCAGTTGCACAAGAATTCGTGATCAGAAGCGAGTGAGAGAAAATCTTTCAGCTGACATATGTATTCTGTTTTTTAATTCAAACTTCTATAATGTACTTTACTGTATAGCACAGGTGGTGTTACATTTTTAGTTTGTTCTGGTATATTTGCACTGAATGTACTTCAAAAGTTCAGGGGAGCTCCTGTGTTCACATCGATGACATGAAAGAAACAATAGAAACGACATAGTGTAGTACAATTTCAACCAGATTAATTGTTGTTTAAGTGAAAAGTAGTTCCACACACTTTTCTCCTTTTCAATAAAGCAGTTCAGAGATACTTCTCTCTCTGAATAGAGCAATGGATCAGGAACTCCGCATGTGAAAACCCCCTTGTTAATGACTCCTTCCCATCCGTGGTTAGTGTACTCAGGAAAATAATGGAAAATACTAATTGCGCAGTATGTCTCAAATTGTATTAAAAATTGAGCAATAAAAACATATGGTTGTGCACTCACATTTGGTACATAATAGCAATTCTTGGTACGAAATCCCGACTTTCCTCTATGCGTATTAACCGGTACACACGCTATGAAGCTCACTTCCGCGTATTGGCTCTCGTCTACCTACAGAAGGCAGCACGCGGGCGCAGGAGGACAGAGGTTAGCAGGACCCAGACCGGAGTGGAGATAAAGGTAAGAGTTTTTCACTTTATTGCCTCTCCACTCACTCCGGTCACTCTAGGGTCGCACTTAGCTTCCTCACACCCTGCCCACATGAAGTTACTGACACCGTGCGGTGCACATGCTGTATAGCTGAAGCGCAAGACAGTCTTTTCTTCTTGGATATCTCAAATTGTATTAAAAATAGAACAATAAAAACATATGGATGTGCACTCACATTTGGTACATAATAGCAATTCGTGGTACGGAATCCCGACTATATTGTATTGTATTTGGACCACTACTATGGAATGAGTAGTGAGTGTAATTCATTTTTATTATATGAATATATTATAATTAAATCCAGGTGATAACTTCAATTAAGTTAATCAGTACCATCATGCCAATAAATATTCACATGAGGGGTAGAGTAATTACCGTCCTGAAGAAGTCGTATCGACGAAACGAGTTGAATCAGTGTTCATTCGGGGCTGATTCGTGACGCGAAGTCCTAGCAGTCGGAGATCTCTCTACACAGCTCTTCCGCCTTCAACTTCACTCAGCTGGAGGTGACGTAGACGAGAGCCAATACGCGGAAGTGAGCTTCATAGCGTGTGTACCGGTTAATACGCATAGAGGAAAGTCGGGATTTCGTACCAAGAATTGCTATTATGTACCAAATGTGAGTGCACAACCATATGTTTTTATTGCTCAATTTTTAATACAATTTGAGATATACTGCGCAATTAGTATTTTCCATTATTTTCCTGGGTACACCAACCACGGATGGGAAGGAGTCATTAACTCTCATTAAGATCTTCTTCTGACGCGTTTCCTTTGACAAAGGCCTCATGGTCTGAAACGCGTCAGAAGAAGATCCATCAGCACTACACTCGTCCAATAAAGTTTATTCAGTCACTAGTTTAGCCTCCTCCTGCGTCTTCATTGTGGCGGCTGTGCATCACCTCTTTGCCTTCTGAAGGAGGAGTTTCTATCTACTGCTACTGTGGTAGCACGCCGGGCTGCAGGAACTGCAGAGATCACGTACGTCATCACCCCCGGTCGGGTAACCGCCCCTCGTGACGCCGCGCTGCCAGAGGGGTTGGCGGTTCATCATACAGCATACTGCATGGAGGATTTTCGCACACGGAGCAACACACTTCAAGATACGTGAATCTCTCTATCTCAACTTTATCTAGTGCCTTCATGTGAGCCAGTTGTTGGGAGAGACTACTATATTCTATATACCATTTATTCATTTGAAGTGACCGTGTTTTATTATCTGCTTGCAACTGCAGCTACTAGTTTTCTTCTAGAGCCCTGCGTTAGTTAAACTCTGTTTACCCGTTCTTGCAATTAGCACTATACACTGGGTGATGTAAAGGATTTTATTGTAGACTTAAAAGTCACCATACATATTCACTAATTGATCACAGTTCACTCTAATATTTTCAAGTCACATTATTACAGTTTTATTTAAGTTTTTTTCACATATATGGACACTATGCACTAAGTAAGCGCACCGACACAATTATTTCTTTCTCTGGTTCATATTTGCACTGAACAATATTTTGCAGGCTTCAGCATTGAGCTCTGACTTATTTTACATATTATGAGGCCGATTCACAAAGCAGTGATAAAATCAGTGTTATTGCACCCGACAATGGGGCCTAAGCACAAAGCGCTGGAAAAAATAATCGCCGGGTTGTTCAAATCGCCAATTTTGACAGCGTTGCTATAACAGTATACAGAAAGCGTATATTACCTGTGATAGCAACATTAGCAAAACTGGTGAGTAGCCAGCGACATGATTATCGCCTCTCTGAAAAGGGCTCACTCAGTGATTTCTTTCTGCTGCAGAGAGAGCCGTCTCCCTGGGCAAATCTCACCAGAGATCAAACATGTTTAATATAAAATGTAATACTAGTGTATTGTAGCAAGGGGTCTCCAGAGTAGAACCTCGTTGATTTGAGGTCCCGGGACCCCTGCTTCCCGAGATATGGGGTGCTGGTATTTCCTATGCATTTTATTCCCACGGTCACGTAACGCGGGACATTTAAATGCATAGGAGATACCGGCAACCCGTAATGGGGCATGTATCTCGGGAAGCAGGGAGTCTCCGGACCTCAAATCATGAGGTTCTGCTCCGGAGACCCCCTGCTACAATACACTAGTATTAAAACCAAAAGAAAAAATTTAACTAATTTGTTACCGTAGCGGCTATATGCTATAGTAATGAATCTGCTTTAATGTAATTTTTATTAATAGTGTGCAGGAGCAGGTGGTCTCCTGAGATGAACCACGTTGATTTCAGCCTTTTGCAAGTGGGGGGATTGAAATATGGCTTCACTAACACTAGAATAAACAGGACTCTTTAAATGTACCTTGAAAGCCATTCTTTGGAGGATTCTGCAGAGTATCAGGGGGGTGTCTAGCACAACAGGTCCACAAGTAGGTAGTTTGCTAAATATGAATATTCTGGGCCTGACCACACTTTGCAAGAATAACAAATAGATATTTGTAACTGTTACCATTACACAAATCAAATGATACCAAAAACAAAAGTTTTCTATGTCTAATCTCTGATATCTCTTTCTCCTAAAAAAATAGATGTTAGGTGGTCATATTTAATGCGCAGTCGTAGATATTAAGTACACAGATGCAACAGTGGCGATCACATTTGTCCAAGTATCATGGAAACAAAGTTATAAACACTTTTATATATTAACGCAAAGTTTAAATGTCAAAAGACAGAGTTTTCTATTCAGTCGTAAAACTGTTGTTGGGCTGATTGATGAAAAAGGGTGGGTTAATAAAAACACCCAATAGGGGGACATATGTTGTTCTCAATTAATGGGTTTTAGTATATAAGTCATGCATTTGAATTATGACTTAAAATTCAACAGAGCTGTGTTTTTTTGGATCGGACACGCGAATCCTCATCTTTCATTCTCCAGTGACCTCTCTGGGAAGAACTTGTTACATGTTCTGTGATAACATATAGGAATTTGTTGTTTATCCTTTTTATTTGAAGAAACTGTCTGCATTGTTATTTTGTATGTTCTTGTAATAATTATTTTTCTGTAACCTAAGGACTGTACTTTTTGTATATTAAAGCTAAATTTGAATAAGTAATATTTTGGGCTCTGATTTGAACTGTTGCACGCTTTGTAGAGCGCAATTTACAGTAATAATTTAGAGTAATGTGTTAAGAGCATCGTTTTCTTAATAAACAGGGACCAGAGAATCTGCAAACTAATATATATTTGATATTTCTTTAGTGGTGGTGTGGACAGCCGATTAAAGATAGATATTGTGACAGAGTAAGGGTAAATATCAACTTATATGAAGTACCTTGCGAAGGAGAATGGTGAGGCCGCTAGTTGGCTGTGTGTATTAACACTGGTTGCATATATAAATCACATGCTCACAAGTTTGCGCTGTTCATGACGAATAGTACATTGGGATGGATTGAGGGGAGATATGTTTCATTTGAGGGAATTTGTGAGATGAACATTGGATCAACTAGATAGCTGTGTGTATTACCCATTGCCCCATTACAAGTCACATGCTCACAGGTGTGAAGTACATGACAGTGTGTGTTAAATGTTAATTCCGTTACTTCCACATCATGAAGATCTGGTTGACTTCCCCCTCAAAACTGATATTGTAAGAAGCAAATCTTAATACCGGTATATCCCATTATACTGTATTATATGTGTTCTACCTGGGGCTCAACCACTGGAAGTAGGCCATGTAGCACTAGAATATCCCCCAAGGTAAGGTGTGGGGAAGGTGCAGAGCTCTTGTGGGGGGCAAATGTGTGTATATTGTGAGGCAGGGGCATTGTGTGTGTGTGTATTATGGGGCAGGGGGGTTTGTGTGTATGGGGAGGGAGCAAGAATGAGAGAGAGAGGGCAAGGAGTAATGCGGGAGAGAGAGAGAGAGAGGGCAAGGAGTAATGGGGGAGAGAGAGAGAGGGCAAGGTGTAATGGGGGAGAGAGAGAGAGGGCAAGGAGTGATGGGAGAGAGAGAGAGAGAGAGGGCAAGGAGTAATGGGGGAGAGAGAGAGAGAGAGACCCAAGCCTTGCAATTGACCTCCAAGTTATTCTGAGTTTTATGGTCCTGCTGTACATAATACATATAAGTCGGTATTTACAAAGCAGTACTATGCCATTATATACCTACCAAAGCTGGAAGAAACCTTATAACCCCTGTGACATCTATGAAGCATAAATTACATAATTTGGATTTATAAATTAAATAAATTACTTTCAACATGTTTGCATCTGTTTAAAAGTAAATACTGTGTAACCCCCCTCCTAAAGGGTTACTATAATACTGGTATATGCTGGGCCCCACCCTGGTTGCTATGGGGATGGTGGTGAGTCAAACCCCTTGCTACCATAAACATTTTGCACATGTTAAGAGGGACAGTGTTCCCACCCAGTTAATAGAGACAGCATTCCTGCCAAGTTAAGGGGGACAGAGATTCCTAAACAGAGTGTATAGCAGCAACGATGTGTCGAGCCTATTGCCTAGTGGCACAAAGTATGCGGCCACGCCATCCTCTCAAGACTTTTCTGCGACTGTCTGGGGATACAGTTAATGCAAGCCAGGCCCTGGTCCTGCCGATTTGTTAGGGGAGAGACTGACTATTACTGAGTATTACAGAGAGAAGAAAGCACATGGAACAAGGAGTGACCCTATTGCTCACTATTGTGATCGTGAGTGCTGGACTATTTCACAGTAGATTAGGTGAAATGGTATATTAGGTACCATATAAATCGAACAATATAGTTGCTGATAAATTCTGTCCAAGGGAGTAGGGACCCAAGCGAGACCGACTGATCCATCCCTGAGATTACTGTGGAATCCAAAGCGCCCCCTTATATCAGTTGACCTAGGTCGGCGGATCCATGACTCATGAACCATGAATCCATGACCCTGAACTGTGAGTTCCACCCCTGAAGTGAGAAGCAATACCATACCTATCCCTACAGTTGCTAAGATGCCTCTAGAGACCCTTCTGGTGAGACCGTCAGAGGGTGACATTGTCCAGGAGTTGACCGTGGATACACCTGAGGTTCTGCAAGTGGTGGACCTAGTGGATCCAGCTGATGCGATTTTCTCCATTGCTACAGGAGGTTGTGTGGCCTCCAATGATTCCAACAATGGAGTGTCCTCACCCTCCTTTTGCCCTACTCGCACGCCCACACCTCAAGTCTGCAATAATACTCGCCAAGGAAGTACTACGACAGCATGGATTTGCTGTCGGTTGGTGCCCTGAAGTTATTACACGTATGGTGCCTGGCCGACAAGGTAAGATCGAACTATGGTGCACCGGCGGCCCTATGAACTGTGAAGAGGAAAACGAGGCCTATGTATGGCACACTGAAGCGCTTGATGATCGTTTATATTTCAGTCATGATGTACAGTGGAATATGGTCATGGCTGAGATTCTTGAAGAGGGGTCCTTAGTATGGCTGCTACCTGGAGCTCCAATGGGTCATAAGCTAACACAGTTGAGTCGGGCTAATCAAATGATCCGGGATCGGGTTAAGAAGACCTGGGGTTACGAATACCCCTAAGTCCCGAGAATACTATGAGCATAATAGATAAGTATAGAGATTACTGTTTGCAATGTGCGGATGAAGGCCCAGCTAGCTCATTACAGTCATATCCGACTCACTGCAGACCCAGATAGGGCAGATAAATTAATGAACATATGGCACATTGGTCGGAGCATTTACAAAGACCAGGTGGAGTATATAGACAAAACAATGGCTGAACGGGTTTACTATATAGAGGTACCCGATGGTATGGGTGGAATTGTTAGAAAGCCCGATCCAGCTCATTATTGGTAACGTGTGTTATTGTTCATTCATGTTCTAGTGAATGTTTGACCCACCTGGGTCCTATGTTATTACAGTCATGATTATGCTGCTTTATAGTTTCATGAGCCTTGTGCTACCCCCTCCAGGACCAGAGACATGCTATGTTCTACTTTTACTATTATGTCTGCATTTCCATCAGAATTTGGGATGTGATAATAAAAGAAATAAGTACCTGCTATATGCTCAGTGTGTGTATAGGGCAGCTACCTGGATAAGGTTACTATAAGTGCTCAAAGTTAAATATATTATGTATGACAATATTTTGTTAATACAAATTGTTAATAACTAAGTGCATATATTGTATGTGTAGATTTATCAATGCCAATATATACCTATGCAATGTTGGGGGCAACATTGGGTTTAGTTAGGAGAGAGCTTAACCCCTTGTTAGGGAAAGTAGGTAAGGCCAGAAACTGCATTTGTGTTAAACCATCCATTTTGTCTGTAATCACCTGTTAAGATTATGTAGTCAGCTTTTGCTGAAATATCATTTCTAATGTATTCAGCTTCTGCCAAATAACATTTCCTCTTTGCTCAGGATTTTGCTAAAATACTTTTTATGCTAAGATACTTTTTGTGTTGTCAGTTTCCTGCTGTTTTAGTCAGTAAACAATAAGACTGGTTCTCTGAGAGAGGCAAAACCATCTAACATAATTGCTAGAAGAAATTCAAGGTTTTTTGATAACAGACAATGAATAGGATATGTATTTAGACAGTGCCTGTATAGGGAGAATTACGCCCCAAAATCATTCCACTAATATGTCCTGCCCATAAATCACGCCTCTAATCTAAGCCACACCCAGGTTACACCTACGGTACGCCTCTAACCAAACCTTTCTTTTTTTTCTGTATAAAAATCTTCACCCTATGCTTAATAAACTGAGACAAAGGAATTTGAAACCCTGCTTGTGTTTCGTTTAATTTCCTTCGTTTTCCCGGGCCTGTACGTTCATCAGATTGGAGATAACAGTGCCAAAGCTTCCCGGGGAGTCTGCATGGTGCAGTGTGTGTATACAGTCACAAGGCCTCCAGCTCTTTTCCAATTGGCAGGGCAAGTTCCTTCACCCCCTCCTTAAGGTTACTAACAATACTGGTATATGCTGGGCCCCACCCTGGTTGCTATGGGGATCCATACATCATGCAGGGATATTTAAGGAGGAGGGACTGTTTTGGAAGGTCATGTTCACGGAGGTCCAGTGGAGTGGAGGCTAGGGAAATGTAGATGGATATGTTAATAAGGTGATAGCATGGACCAGGCACCCTGTTTGTTATGTTGCAGATAGAGCCAATGTCCATTAAGTAAGGAGCCCCTAAAGACGGCAAAAGAGTCATGTACAGTTTCAGTAAAAGGAATACGGAATGCCATAGAGCGTCTCAAGAAAAGAGGGCCCCAGATACCTGCTGATTAGCTCCTCGTCAGTCTGTGTGGACGTGGCAGTTCCCAAATACCGACAGCAATGTACTGGGTCAAGCTCCATGAGACCTATCAGGATTTCCCATGGTGGTCTCGAATAGTTGGATCACTATCCACAGGGTTCTGAAGAGACATGGGGGGCCGGGTCCCACAATCACCTAATCAATTTAGTCAGAATACCTACATACTGTATAAGGTCCTTATTCTGTAAGGTGTGATAAGAACAGATGACATGCGGTTGCAGGAAAAGACTGATTAAAGTCAATAGGGCTTTTCATGCGGTAGCACGTCATCTGTGCTTATCACACCTTACAGAATAAGCCCCTAAGTGTTAAGAGTGGGCACAGATGCAAGATAAGTATTTGTGTAAATCTTTGTAGAAAACGCTTTACAACGTGTCAAGATATGTCTGAGCGATCCCTGAGTTGGGAACACGAATAAATGCCGGCCATCCTACAAAAGGTCCTGGCGCCCATTATTTCACAACCTTCCTACCTCATCGCCCAACCGCCTGAATGACAGCACACTGAGTCCAGGTAAATCATGCGAAGTAGCCATATAAACACCCCCCCCCAATGTAACCTTCCTAGGAAGCCGGGCAGGGAGCGTTACAGCTGTTTTTCAACTTTATGTAAAGCTCCCGTTATATTTTAGCTGCTAGCGTGGCAGTGCTTTCAAAATGATTTAGAACTTGTACAAGAAAGGTGGCAGAAATATTTTAATAAAATATACATTTCATTATCCAGTACCAAAGGTAGCCCTTTAGCTTTGTCACATTTTCTTACATTTAGAAGTAAGAACTCAACTGTATTATTTCAGAAAAGCTATTATACTCACACAGAGCATCAAAAGTAAGTACCTGCAGTCAGAGCAACCACCCTTTGTTAGATGCAAACTGCAGTTCTCGAGCTCTAGAGAAATCAGCTCAGTGACAGGAAAGGGACAACTCTGAGATAAATTACATGTGTTCAGTGATGCCCCTGGCGTTATCAGTTACTTGTGCATGCCATTAAACTGAAAAGCACACCATAGCATTATGCAGCATGCCACACTGAGATCTTGCTTTGCTGCGTTATCAGTTATCCACTGATGTTTCTTTACACAGAGGTGACACTGTATACAGCAACAGATAAACTCAATCATGAATCTCTTCACTGAACAAAATGACCGAGATAACTATGAGTAAAAAGACAGGGTATTTTTTAAACAAATTCACAAGGGACAAGTGGCAGGAAAAAAATCACTGATTTCTGCCAGTACTGTATGTCACAAACGTAGTTGAGAGATCGACATGGATATTTTCTCAATCTAGCTGTTCTGCTATTGTAGGCTGCAGTTACAAAAGTTGCAGAAAGTGGAAACAGCCCTTACACAAAAGTACAATATTCCATAAAGGCAAACTAAGAATATTTGCTCATCCCTAGCTGCAGTAATCTGTAGTCTTAGATTTCAGATGTTATACCTTCTGTGCTGAAAATGTCTTCTTTTCATTATGGTGAAAGCTTTCACATTTTGACCCAGGGAGCAGAACTGGGAGGATCATGCAGGCAGCAGGCAGCTCTGGTGCTCCTGGGGCTGTGAGGGAGAGACGACACTCCATGTCTCCAGAGAGGTCCATGCCACAGGAGGTGGCATCATGAAACCAGGCCACCAAGGGTAGGTAATTACTGAGGGGGGTGCAGGCCTTTATTAACCCAGGGGGTAGCAGTGAGGTTGGAAAGCAGAGTTCTGGATCCCCAGGGGGTGTCTCCTCTTTGCCCATAACCCCTTTGCACGGTTATGGCTCCTAGTGTTCCTTCTCTTGCAAATAACCGCTTTGCCCCATATGGGCTCCTACTCTTGCACTCGTTTGCACTTGCCTCCTTTTGCTGCCCCTTCCTCTTTCCACTTGGCTACTAGCCCCTTAGCCTCTGATTTGGCCCCTACATTTACTCCGTTGGCCCATAATCCCTTTGCTTTTGACCTGGCCTGTACTCCTGCCCATTTGACACAGCATGAGGGGGCGGGGGGGAATACTTCTAGCATGCAGACCGTGGTCTCAGGGCTTTTACCTTCTGTCTGCTCTTGTGCTTTAGGAGGCATGTTCGTACCAATGGCCGCTAGTCCACTTGGCGCTTTAGGGCCTTAACCATTGGAGGGAACAAACCTGCATCAGCAGGAGGGCCTGGGTTCTAGTCCCTTCAGATGCTTCAGCGCAGGATCAAAGAACATTGTCTGGAGCAGCAGTGCAAGCAATACTACAGTAACAGAGTAATGCAGCTTCTGTGGGTATGATTGCTTCAATTAAGGGGTTCTTAAATAATTTAGCATTTTTGGCAGAAGGTGGGTCTGTGTTGGGTGTTGGGTCTTGGGTTAGTGAGTAATGAAGTGATTGGTGGAGTAGAGGCAGGTGGCAAACGGGGATGGAAGGGATTTGTTTCATAGCAGGTGCATGGTGTCGGGCGTGGTCAGGGATCTGAGGAGCTACAGGCAGAAGATAGGGTGCCAGGGAGTGTCCCTGAAGTGCCTCAGCTCTAGGATATAGTAGATGCTATTGCATCAGTTCCAACCAGGATTCTGAGGATAAGTCTAAGGGCAAATAGGAAGGGGTCGATGATGGCAGCTTCAAGGAAACCTACAGCATCTGTGCTTGCAAAAGTAAATAAGTCAGGAGAGGGCAATGGTAAGGATGTTAATAGGGATCCCATTCCCAATATATTTTGGAACTGGTTAGAGGTGTATGAGTGTTTGATGTGTAGAGCCTCACAAGTGCGTGACTCTGTTTCAGTATTTAGATACTAACAGAGAGTCCCATAAGATGTTATGATGAGGCGTTTCTGCAGCGTGTGTAAATGCATTAAAAAGCGAGGTGGGATTATAAAGATATGGATCTGTGGTTGTCAATAATGACACTAGAATGGCCTTCTCCCTTTGTGTCAGCGGCCAGCAGTTCACAGTGCATTGGGCACGGCGGGAGGAAAGCGAGGCATTTGCTGGCTGTTCAGTGACAGCTCATGCAAGTTCGGAGCAAGCTGTAAGTTTAGCCACGAGGCTTCAGCATGTGGCGGGTACCATTCAGCTAGCAGATACTTTCGGAACCAGAAGGGTGGAGGGGAAGGAGGACAATGGCAGAGACTGGCGTGAAGAGCAGTAACACCAGTGAGGGTGGTGAGAGCACATCACTTTACTAGAGTGACAGCGAGATCAGAGATGATCTGGCAATGTGGCTGGAATTTGGGGTACCTACAATGATAGGAAATCGTGACAGAGTATTTAATGAGTATTGGTTTTAATTTAGTGGTAGTGATGTGCAGGCTCGATGGAAATCAGAAATTGTCAGGAATCTTGTTTTCTGGAGCTGTTTCCTGTAGTAGTAGCAGTGATTTGTCTGACTAATCAGCAGCTTATGTTCAGTCTGACAATATGGGTGTAGTGGCTGCATTGGTAAGTTTGTCTGCATCATCTACACCAGTTGTCTGTCTGTTGCAATATTTGGTACTGAAATGTTTGAAGTTGAATATCAGTTTTCCAGCTTCATGTCCACTGATGTTTAATGTTATAGCAAATGCCTTTTCTCGCTTACAGTTTGATATTTTTTGGAGAGTTTCGCCAGCTGTGGATTAGGTGGGGACACCTTGCGTGGGTCCCCGGTGGAAATTTGGCCTAGCCCAGGGATGGATTTGGTGAGGCACGGATTTGGCTCCAAGAACCTGGCAGGCATGCGTTAGAACATGGTGGGAATTATATGGTATGGTGGTGGAGATGGGGCAGCTTGAAGTGTGTGATTACCGAGTTGGGCTTTTTGGCTAGCTCGATTGAAAAGTTTTTTGTCAGGATTGATTTATTTTGCTGTTGAAGAGGTGGGAGGATATACAGTAGTGAAGAACTTTGTGGTGAAAAAGAGATGGGCAGGTGGAAAATAGTCATAGCAGTCATGCCTGAGACTCTGAAAGGTTTGTTGCAGGTTTCTTCTGAGGGCTGTGTTTCAGAGTTTGAAGCCAAACTGTTTAGTGCAGTATTCATAATTGCCTTTTTTTTGGAGCATTGCGAGTATGTGAGCTGGTTGCTGGGTCAAAGTTCGGTACGGGTAGATTGTTGTGGGGACAGGTGATGTGGGAGCAGGTTCAAGTGAGGATTTGTATAGAGCAGTCAAAGACGAATAAAAAGGACTGGGGGACCTGGCTGCATGTCGGGGCTTTGGATGATCATCATCGTTTATTTTTTAAGTTAATGCAGGCCTCCACTTAAGGGGGCATTACAATACTTTAAAGTCAGTTGGAGGACAAATACAATTAAATCAATTATTTTGTTACACTAGAGACAAACAGGAAAAGCCAGACTTATAATAATAGATCAGGCCTGCACAACTCCAGTCCTCGAGGGCTACAAACAGGCCAGGTTTTCAGGATATCCCTAATTCAGCACAGCTGGCTCAATTAGTGGCTCAGTATGACTGAGCCACTAATTGAACCAGCTGTGCTGAAGTAGGGAAATCCTGAAAAACTGGCCTGTTTGCGGCCCTCGAGGACTGGAGGCCTGTAATAGATGGTTGCATTAAATGAACAAAGGATATACATTCAGTTTACAGTCATTTCATGGACAGTCAGAGATATGATTATAGGCATTTGGAACATTTACGGACAGGATTAAAATGTTGTTAGGATAGGTCTTCAATGTGTTAGAAGAGGCCTTGCCTCTAGTTGCTTACAATCTATAGGCAGGGTAAATTGAAACATTGCGTACAGGGGTTGAGAGGGTTGGTGAGTTGCAGAATGCAATGGAGAAGCTGTAACATTACCAAACATCAGTGAACGGCCGCAAATGGTGATACCTTTGGCTGCCCTTCTGCAGCCACTGAAGGCTTATACCTTTGAGGCGACTAAGGTGTTATGTCCTAGAGATTCTTTTGTAGACATTGAAAAGCAGCATATCAGCACACAGGAAGCCATTCAGACATGCAGGGGGGAGGGGCTGATAGACTTCAGGTGGCTCTTGTCCTCATGCTGTTAACCCCTTCTATGCTAGCATGTGCACAGTGGCAGTGAAGGCATATTGGGGCCTCTCTTATGGAGACACCTATGGGGTGACTCATGTTTTATGTTCTTTGAGTGATGCATTGATCTGCCCATTAAAGGTGATATGAGCCTACGAGGCGGTACAACATTTGTTGTATGTTTTCAATTTTAGAGAGTTTTCCAGTTATGTTTGATAAACTCAAGGTGGATACGATGAATAAACAAAACAGAAAAAGTAGCAAGTAGAGCACTGCAAAATGAAAAAGGGCTGGAGGCAAAAAAATGGATGAACTATTTATTGGGCATTTATGCCAAAAAGAAAGACACACATCTTAAAAAATACTCTGACGCGTTTCCCGCCGTGGAGTCTTTGATAACGCGCCTCCACGGCAGGAAACGTATCAGAGTATTTTTAAAGATGTGTGTCTTTCTTTTTGGCATAAATGCCCAATAAATAGTTCATCCATTTTTTTGCCTCCAGCCCTTTTTCATTTTGCAGTGCTCTACTTGCTACTTTTTCTATTTTTGTTTATTGATCGGTATTGAAGCACGCTGTCCGGGTTGATGTGCTATATAGCGGCTTATCCATTGTGAGGATTTCCTGTGCAGACCTTGCCTGGCCAGTGTGGTTACGGTGCTCCACCCACCAGCACCGACACCGTGGGAGGAGATACAGGCTCTGACCGGCACTGTCATCACAGAGATGCGGACCATTTGCTTGTTCCCCACGAGCCGCCATCCCTGTACGGCGTCCAACAGTAACATCGTGGGAGGATACATAGGCACCAGGTGAGTGAGAAGGAGAATCTGCCCGTGCAGGACTCCACCACGATCATCTGGCTACTCATCCCTGGTTGCCACCTCGCATGGAGAGAAGGAAGATCTGTCCTACCTAGGTCTCTGGCTACGAGGGTACAGATCATCTGGCGGGCCTCCACAGACTGCTACCTCCACACGGAGCTCAGGTGGTTGTTGCACCAGTTCTACACACACTTGGCTGAAGCAAATGGACTAATAGCTTTATTATTCAGATACCGGCATCTGACTTCTACAGTCTTATCAACATATTTCGACACCTCAGTGTTTGCGGCATCATATTTGGGGTTACCCCCTCCCTTCTCAAGGTGGATACAGCTGCATGTATCGCATCCTTTCCATATTGGGGCAGCGACAGAAGCTGCTCGGTTGGGTCTTGGCGAGGCCGTTATTAAGAAGATAGGCAGGTGGGAGACAAGTAGGTTTTGAAAGCTATGTTCGACTGCCATTGGTTAATGAATGTTCTGTAATTTTCTTTTGCAGGTTCATTTCCGTGGTGGTCTGTATTTGCGGAGATTTGTATGTTTTTTGGGAGCTAAGAGGGCAGCAGATCAGCTATACGGTACCCACCTTGGGTTGCACACAGACATTGCTAAGCTAATATGGTTGTGGAAAAGGATTATGCGGTATAGACATATATCCTCCCAGATGTCTTGTGTAACAGACAGCAGCTGGGGGGGGGGAGGGAGGGGGCAGATGTGGTGGTATTCCATGTGGGGGGTAATGATTTGGGTAAGAGGCATACCTTAAATTTATTTGCGATGAAGAGGGATTTGGTCAATTACTAATTTTAATTCCAGAGGACGTGAACATGTGTTCAGAGGGGTATGGAAGCAGCAATGGTATTACTGGGGTGGTGAGACTAATTAAAGGTTTTAAATAGCCTCCCTTGTTGGGGGGGGTGTGCAGGGTGCGATTAGAAGGGGCCAGTCTGGGGCCTGGGCTGGTTCAATGCCTTGGTGAGTTTGGGGGTGGTGGCGTAATGCCCATTTTGGATATCAGGAAGTGGTTGTCATCACAAGACAAATATACTATGGTGTCTGATCCGGTTATTTAGCCAGCAGGGGGATTACAAGTCACATGTATGCGTGGGCGCAAGACATGCCACCGGCAGGCTGACACAGTTCAGTAATTGGTTAGCGGTTATATATAGGGAGAAGGAGTGGCTTAATGAGTAAAAAACACTAACTGGCAAGCAGGGGTTCAATTCCCGGTGTTGGCTACTTGTGACCTTGGGCAAGTCACTTTATCTCCCTGTGCCTCAGGCAACAAAAACATAGATTGTAAGCTCCACAGGGCAGGGACATATGCCTGCAAAATGTCTCTGTAAAGCGCTACGTAAAACTAGCAGCGCTTACAAGAACATGCTTATTATTATTATTATATAGCGCCATTAATGTACATAGCGCTTCACAGTAGTTATACACTTGACAATCATATAAATAACAAATAACTACAAATAACATGGGAATAAGTGCATAAGACAGAAAAGTAATGTTGTGGAAGAGGAGTCCCTGCTCCAAAGAGCTTACAATCTAATTGGTAGGGAGAACGTACAGAGACAGTAGGAGGGCATTCAGGTAAGTGCGTCTGCAAGGGGCCAAGCTTTATGTATCATGTGTATAGTATTAGCCACATTGCTACTCATATGCTTCTTAAAGCAAGTGTGTCTTAAGGTGGTTCTTAAAGGTGGATAGAGAGGGTGCTAGTCGTGTATTGAGGGGAAGGGCATTCCAGAGGTGTGGGGCAGTCAGTGAGAAAGGTTTAAGGCGAGAGAGGTAAATACAAAGGAGGTAGAGAGAAGGCATCCTTGAGCAGAACGCAAGAGTTGGGATGGTGCATAGCAAGAAATTAGGGCTGAGATGTAAGGAGGGGTAGAAGAGTGTAAAGCTTTAAAAGTGAGGAGGAGAATTGAGTGTGAGATGCAGGATTTGATAGGAAGCCAGGAGAGTGATTTCAACAGGGGAGACGCTGAGACAGATTAGCATGGTTTAGAGGTTTAATAAAAGCTTTGGCTTTTATACCCCATATACAGTGTGTTTTTTTTTATATGTGTCAGTGTCCATTATTGCTTATGGGGAGACATAGGTGGAAAATAAGCCATCCATAGGCCAGGGAAGTACTTTTAACTGTGAATTACCCAGACACTGTGAAGCAGAATTACACAAGTGTGATAACTGAGGGTGCATGTAAAAATAATATTAATGAAATAATTGCCAAGTAAATAGAAAGTATATACTGACAAATTAAATATATTTAAATACTACCTCTATCAATTTGTCACATTGTGTAAATATGTAGAAAACAACGTCTGTTAAGCTACTTCATACTTTTTCTGTTGAGGTGAAATCAATACTAATTCATCCATATATATCCCCTTTAGTCTTTTTTCATTGAACGCTTCATAAAAGCCTTCAATCTATTAGCATTTACTATTTATTATGTATAGATTATGTTTAACATGCTGTATGAAGCCTGCATGATTATTATAATTATTCTTAAAATGTAAAAGCGAAATAAAAAATAAAATATGTTAGTGGAATATCCTAATTAGTAGAACACTGAAGTCTTGCAGATCTTAAATGATACCGTTTATCTCTATAGAAGACATAGTATAGTAGATATGGTTTTGAGAATAACTAAAACAGATATGAAGGATAAAATAAACATACGCACAAAAATCAAATGTTTCAAGGTGTTCGCTCTTTATCTGGGAATAAAAGCAAGAAAGGCACAGGGTTTAAAGTGTGCAATTTCACCCCCCATTAACTCCCTGCCCACAACGCTGGCTGATTTAAATTCAAATGCAAAATATGTACCACCTGGAAACTCATAAACAAATCTAAACCTTTCAAAGTCTCTCAACAGGGGACCACTACAACATCAAAGGATGCATATATTTCAAGACAAAACATTGCTAAAAAGCTAAAAATGTAGTTGCATAGAAAGTGCAGGCACAGCAAAACAGCAGCGCACTAAAAATGTATAATTTATCAAGTCATTTTTTTGTGTTCCAAATAACTACAAAAGCTTTACTTTGGAGTTCAATCCTATTCTTGCCACAGAATTACTTTTTATTCCTGGAGGAATTCTGACCCAGAAAGTTTAGGATAAAATATTAGGTATCCCACCGAATATCCCTTGTTCTTCCTATTACCATAAAATGTTTTGCTTTGCTTAGTAGGTTTGTCTGATGCATTATGTATAGAGTACACAACGACTGCAACATTTGCAGACTGATCAGAATGAATCTGCTATCTGTCTTTTTTCCCCCATCACAGATACCACCACCTTTCATTTACAGTAAATGACTATTTTTCAGACCTGATCTGAAAAAAAAAATGTTCCTTAGAATGTTATGCCATTCTTCAAAGGTTTTATGACTATATATTTGTGACTGAATGGGAGAAGCAACGTTATTGCTTGCCAATGATTTAAATAACAAGCTCACGGCAATTCGATATTCTTGTTAATTGAATCATACTCGAGCAGTAATCTTTCTCTGTTTCCATTTTTGGAGTAGGTCAAAAAGTCTATGTGGAGAACAGGCCTCAGTCAATCTGCTGGACAAAGGAATATCATCAAACCAAATGACTATCTCTGCCTCACTGAGAAGGATTGAGAGAAGTTAATATCTGCAGATGACTCTTCTTTTTAACAAGTATAAGACTAGAGTTCAGATGCTGACCAGAGAACTACAAACGCTATTTTCTACTAGGTCAAGAAGGGGTTTGAAATACTTCTAGAAGAAAATTACAATACACACAGGAAACAGTAAAAGGCTTACAAACTTAAACATAATGTTTTTTAAAAATGCAGAAAATCACAGTACTAGCATACTGTACAGTACTTCAGTGAAATGGACCATTGAAAAATGTCTGCATAAGATTTATACAATCAGCAAAGTAAAGGAACCTCACCCACTGTGCAATTTGATGGATCACAGAACGTACAACTTTAAAAAGCTTTTGGCATGAATATCATAAACTGATAAACAACTTGCAATGAATATTTGAACTTCAGACCCTCTATAAATGTTAAGTATTTTCATTGCTTTCATGTTTTTGTGAGGAAATTTCATGCATTCACAGATGAAGGTCAGTTCAACCCTTTTAAATGGTAGAAATACCATGTAGCCTTATTTTTATATATATATATATATATATATATATATATATATATATATATATATATATATATATAATACTATATTATAATATATATTTATATGTAATACATATGAAACCGACTGGAACAATGCATTCTAAAATATGAAACTGCTATACTATAGAATTTGTGGCAATGTTAATAAAAGTAATTATTGTGTTATTATGTTAAACATGAGACCCAGTTGACTGCAAAAGCAACATTTAGACTATTATTCTTCATACTCCTCCTCTGTCAAATTGTTGAATGCATTACATGTACAGTACTCCTGCAGTCACTTTCCCGACCAGAAGTTAGTTCCTCGTTCAGTAGCCAATTCATTATGGCTTTAATAGAAAGGGGTGGTTTATATTATACCTCTATAATACATATATAGCCAGGTCCCGTCTGGGTTTCCTGTGTTCCCACTAGGCCCCTTATCATCGGGTGCAGATGCGGCTGGCAGCGGAGGCTGGGGCGAAGTGCGGATAGTGTGTGGGAAGTTGTGAGAGCGCTGCAGCAGGTAGAGGGGTGATCCGGTCGCGGGAGCTACTCTGCATGGGCTGTACCCATGTTGGGACTCCTTGCGCATGCGCAGTATGTCTCGCGCATGTGCATAGAACCGGGAGTTGCTGCGGACATTACAGGAGCTTTGCGCATGCGCAGGGTCTTCATTGGAGAGGTGGCCATTCCACATAGGCTCCGCAGGGGAACTAAAATCCCCAGCAGCCCCCGGGGCTGCTAGACAGGTGGCACAGCACAGCCAATTGTGCCGCAGCATTCTCTCTGCAAAGAAGAGATACATTTGGCACTCTGGGACCGCGTGCGCTCAGTCTGAAGGGAAGCTGAGCAAGAACAGGTGATGTGTCCAGGGAGCTGTGCTTCCCTGGACTAGGCCTAGTTTACCCCCTTAGGCCCCATGTAGGCCCTGAGACCCCATAAGCTTGTGGGTGCATAGGGATAGGGACATTGCCCCTGTAGTTGTATAGTGTCAGGGACGCAGCACGACACTATGCAGTATTTGCGGCCTGTGGTCTGGGACCAGATCACCTCCGCGAGATACAGAGACTCTCTTCATGGTGGGACACTCCAGCGGGAGTCCACCCCATGTAGAGGCGGACGCCATCGCGGGACCATACGGTCCCTTTAATCAGTTGGTGGTACCAGGTGCCGAAGTACCCAGCAGGTATCACATCCCAACAAGTGCACCAACTATAACACACACTTCCTGTGGGTGGCGCTACAGCACACTTGGGGTAGGTTGGCTCCTGTGGATATCAGGGTGGTTAGGTGTCCAGGGCACCTCTGTACTTTGAGGGAACTGCACCAAGGTGTATAGGGTGGTGATTGGACAGTGGGTCACTGTGTGGGTACAGCCCTGCAAGGTCAGCATAATATATGTTATTGTGTTATAGTGTTAGCTACGTTCAGTAAACCTGTTACTATATACAAGTGTGTGTGTGTTCATTATATTGGGTCCTGTGAGGGGGTATCCAGCAGTGCTAGGATCTTTCACAGGTGGAGGCACTGTCATCGAATGAATCAGGTACACCCCAGGCTCCCTGCAGCGGAGGATTAGGCCTCCTGTGAGCCTGGGGTAAAGCGCACCACACGTAGTCACCCTAGGCACGGGGGAAAGTGGGCTACATATGTGCTGTACCTAATGAAACCTTGTTGATGACATTTGTTTTTAGAATTGGTGCAGTTTAACTTCTATCCACCTCATTCTCTTTGACTGACATATTGGCCCATATTTACTGATGCTATGTCATACGACTCCTTACAGCAAAATTCAAGAGAATGGGCTGTAAATTGTGTTCTGCCACCAGAAGTGTCTTAAGACAAAGCACGGATTATTCAATATGGGCCTGTATGCCCCTGATACTCAATGCTCTATGCAACTAATACTCAATGCTGTATGCCCCTAATACTCAATGCAATACTAATGCTCATTATTTTGGCTTCTTTAATTATTATTATTTTTTAACTTACACTTTTGAGACCCTTAAACATAGGACCACACATTTAGATTAAGTTTTGTAGTAGATGAATGGGGTGAAAACCGGCGCCACAGCAGTCAATCAAGTTCAATGCGGATTTCATATGTTTTGTAGTACTTTGGTTTTGCAATCCAATGCTGCTGTGCTATTTAATCAACAATTTTATAGAAATTCAAAGAGTTAGTAGAAAATGACTTGCTGCACAGCAGTTACAAAACCTCGGTTGTCTTTGGGTAAGGACAGGGGTTCTAGTCTGCAAGATTTTGGAAGATACTTAAATGTTACCTAAGCTAGAGCTAGAGTACATTGATAGCTTCGAGGTAGCTCTATTCACTAAACTACTGAATTGGTAAGTATCGGCCATGTTGGCTTAAAGAAACACTTCTGATGTTAATGAAAAGTAGAATTATATTCCAATTTTCTTATGCTGTTACAAAGACCTCCTCTGTATTTTCTCATTATAACCCCATGTCCCAATAATTACGAAGTTCGGAAAAAAACAACATAATATTTTTGATTGTGATGCTATTTTACGAATAAGGTAGAAATAAGGTTTCAGAATAGCCTGAAATACGAATAGTGGGCTTTTTCTGGTCTTCAATAATAGCAAAATCACAGTAGTCTCCTCTACAGAAAGCAGCTGCACTGCACTGTGTTTGCAGGTCTATAATCTCAACTACGTACTATTCAGTTAGTATTTTTTTTATCTCAAATTTTAAGATTTGGCACATCTGTAGCTATGGAAACAGAAACAAACTGACACACAATACAATAATATGTCCCACTGCTTCAGAATTCAGTATAGCATATTGCTATAATTCTCACTTTCATCGTAATTACTTTCATATTGATTTATTAAAGTATTTTAATGTAAAATATAGTGTGTATGAATTACATAAATGCTATCCTTTTAATAGATTATAAGTGACTTGCAACCTTTTCTTTTTTAATCCAAATTTGCTGCAGAGAGCTCATAGATGCTGCAATAGCGCCACAATTGTAAAGAAATGGCAAACAAGTTAAAAATGAAATAACATTTGCATTTCTTGCAACAAGACTGTAAATAAGGAATGACATCTGTTTTAAAGACTCTCCTTGATATATTTGATCTGTCATTGGGTCACTGCTCCTCTCAAGCTTTCTTCCTGCTTCCTAAAGGGTAATTATGGTGTATTTAGTATGATACTTAGCTTGTGATCAGTCTGAATAGGGTAGCAATGATGTGCTAAAAAGAAAAAGAAAGTGGCAATGCACCAGCAAAGGGCAGGCAGATCAGGAACTAATTGCACTCTGGCCTATATTTTGGTGAAAACAAATCAATGTGCCATTTACAAAACAAGTTAAATCATGTAATATGATATATTATGCCAAGCGAAAAAAAAGAGAATTAGTAACCTTTGGGAAATCAATGCTTTGCGATAACGGCTTTCAAATGGTGTGCTGTATACACATTCGTCGTCGGTATGTAGTATTATTAAACCATGGGGCCCATACACATTTTTCTTTTACCGTTCCAACATTATATATTTTTTTTTTTAATATCTGGCGCCAATTTTTCAGGGATCTCTAGAATGTGAACATTCAGGGATCTCTTGCACGTGAACATTCAGGGATCTCTAGCACGTGAAAATTCAAGAAACTCTAGCACGTGAAAATTCAGGGATCTCTAGCATGTAAACATTCAGGGATCTCTAGCACGTGAACATTCAGGGATCTGTAGCCCGTGAACATTCAGGGATCTCTATAGCACGTGAACATTCAGGGATCTCTAGCACGTGAACATTCAGGGATCTCTAGCATGTGAACATTCAGGGATCTCTATAGAACGTAAACATTCAGGGATCTCTAGCACGTGAACATTCAGGGATCTGTAGCCCGTGAACATTCAGGGATCTCTTGCACGTGAACATTCAGGGATCTCTAGCACGTGAAAATTCAAGGATCTCTAGCACGTGAAAATTCAGGGATCTCTAGCATGTAAACATTCAGGGATCTCTAGCACGTGAACATTCAGGGATCTGTAGCCCGTGAACATTCAGGGATCTCTATAGCACGTGAACATTCAGGGATCTCTAGCACGTGAACATTCAGGGATCTCTAGCACGTGAACATTCAGGGATCTCTATAGCACGTAAACATTCAGGGATCTCTAGCCCGTGAACATTCAAGGATCTCTAGCACGTGAACATTCAGGGATCTCTAGCACGTGAACATTCAGGGATCTCTATAGCACGTAAACATTCAGGGATCTCTAGCACGTGAACATTCAGGGATCTCTAGCACGTCTAGCACGTGAACATTCCAGAATCTCTAGCACATGAAAATGCAGGGTTCTGTAATAGGAGAACATTCGGTGATCTCTAGTAAGTGAACATTCAGGGATCTCTAGCACGTGAAAATTCAAGGATCTCTAGCACGTGAACATTCAGGGATCTCTATAGCACGTGAACATTCAGGGATCTCTAGCACGTGAACATTCAGGGATCTCTAGCACGTGAACATTCAGGAATCTCTATAGCACGTGAACATTCAGGGATCTCTATAGCACGTGAACATTCAGGGATCTCTAGCACGTGAACATTCAGGGATCTCTAGCACGTGAACATTCAGGGATCTCTAGCACGTGAACATTCAGGGATCTCTATAGCACGTAAACATTCAGGGATCTCTATAGCACGTAAACATTCAGGGATCTCCAGCACGTGAACATTCAGGGATCTCTAGCACATGAACATTCAGGGATCTCTAGCACGTCTAGCACGTGAACATTCCAGAATCTCTAGCACATGAAAATGCAGGGTTCTGTAGTAGGAGAACATTCGGTGATCTCTAGAAAGTGAACATTCAGGGATCACTAGCACGTGAAAATTCAGGGTCCTGTAGTAGGAGAACATTCAGTGATCTCTAGTAAGTGAACATTCAAGGATATACACAAGGTAAGACGTAGGAAGAGTTAATGATGCTGAGAAGCTCTCTATCTTACTGTATGTTACTAATTTCTGTGAAATAAATCAAGCTTGATTTTATCTAAAAGCATTATAAAACTCTGCAATATACAGTGCCATCTTATTGTTTCAAATTAGCATGTCATAAATATGCTGTCTGAAGAAAATACATCCCTTTAATTCAGGAATATCAAGAGTAAAGAAGCTTCATTTTAAATAAGTACATAAAAAAATATTTGCCTGGAAGCCTCAGTTTGTCTGTGGACCAAATATGTAATCTCGGTAAACATAGCTTGATGTAATTTATTTCTGGGTGGCGGAAGCATTCATTTCTCTGTAAACAGAAATCATCCTGGCTGTTCCAAGAGTGTATTTTAAACCTGTCAAGGCAGCTATTACAAAAGTTACTATTTTAAGCTCATTCACAACTAAATTAGGAAACTGATACATATATATTTTTAGCACTCCTAAATGGAAAATAATTGAAATGTTGCTTGCAAACCTAAGAAGGTTATGCAATACGGCTCTCTTTTCAGTACTGAAATCTAGAGCAGAATTTATTGGCAGGAAGAAAGATGGAAATAATCCGTACAATGCGGATTAAAGTTAATTCCATATTAATGGCATGTAGTAGGATAATGCCTGCAGGCAGGTTTCAGATTTGAGTTTTAATGACAGTGAAGCTAGATACCCAAATAAAGACTATATTATTGTGGCTGCATGGTTAATATTTACATGATTCCAACGAAGGAAAGTCAAACCATTAGTAGTTCAGTGACTCACGGAGGGGTTATATATAATCAGAACTTTGTCCTGATAATTCAGAATAAGAGAAATATTTTATAACTTAATTTTTTATTGACTTAGAATAAAATGGAAGTTCTCTTTTGATAATGATGGGGAAAAATTAGACTTCGCTAAAGCAGAATAATGATCTCCTCCATATCTTACCTAAAATCAACAACCATGTCTCATCTTTCTTATAGAATCATAATATCGCCAATTAATACCGACAACACAATCATTGGACAGTGTGATGCAGAGCTGAAGCAAAATGGAGCAGAATTGCAGGTTTCTAATATTATTCTCATATGCAGGTTGTTTGCTCAAAAACTGCACATACTGCACATTCTGGTACCTTCATTTTTCATCTGAAATAATATTAAAAATGTTCTTCCTGCAAATAAGAAAACGAGGATAGGGATTGTTTCATTATATGCCAGGAAATATGTGGGATGCAGAAAGCCTTTACATTTCCCCCCAAAATGATTAAATAGTTTTGTAGGATGCAGTTACATATCAATTTTTTCACAAGGAATTATAAGAACTTTTACCTTTTCCCACAATTTTATTCTAGCCCAATACAGCCCCCCCCCCCCCCCCCCCGGCCTACATTAATTCTACCCTTGCTTCACATCAGCTCTCTTACTGGTCAGTATTGATGATCAAGATGGGTTTCACTCCTGATTTGGCACTGGCTCCCATTATACTCTCCTTTCGCTATTCACTTTTTTGAGCTTGAATTTATTCCATGTCTCATTCTTAAGAATACTCTTCAGGCTTCCTTCCACCTCAGTTGTGCGTAGGAGCTTCAGAGGAGAAGAGCGCCTCTCAGATTGGTTACCAATTTCCCCAACAGCCAGACGTAATGGTAAATATCCCGTGAGCTAATTCATCAATTCCCTGACACACTCACGTCACAACTTTTTTGGCACCAATACGTAGTGGCAGAACCCACACTTTGTTTTGTTTTAACACACCACCATTTCTTTGGTGAACAATTGCATCATGGAGCACAAACATGGAAGAAGAACATTAAGAGGTGAACGTAAAAGGGACATTCTTTACGTCAGTTTTGTTCCAAAATTGCTTTTGACCAGAGACCCAGAAATATTTTGTCAAAAATATTGACATCAGCCTTATCTTTATCCACTGAGAAAAACAGCATCTCTATGCAAAGGTACAGTTTGCTGCAATGTTATTAAAAACAAGTTGCAAAGAATGGGGGAGAATAGTAGTAAAAGCATGCTATGATGGTATGTAGTATTTGAAGACCTTAAACAATATGTATGTGGAAAATACAAACCTACAGTATTATGGATCCCCTTCATTGTGTTGTATAATATTATTGAGAAGGATTATGTCTCACAGACATTGAAGTGTCAAAATGTTTTGCTGGAGATGAGTGATATTGCTGATGCTGACATGAATAATATATCTGTGGCGGCAACCAGTATTCAATAAGGGGCTAATTGTAGAAGAGGAAGGATGTGTAAAAATCAAGTCAGCAGGAAGTACTGTTGATTGATGTGTCTGGGCTTTGGGACAAGGTTTAAAATGACTGCATTGTGATTGGCCTCTTTGAAGCACATGGAAGCAGCTCCTTAAACCATCTGGATATTCTCTCCTAGCCCAAAAGTAGCTCTTGTAAATTCCACCTGTAAAATGAGTGGTACAGTAATGTTTCATTGTAATTTTGATCTTGTATATCTGTATGTATGTATATCTTTATTTATTAGAGCGCCAACAATGTACTCAGCGCTTTACAAATAATACAGTACAGGGAGTTATAATAATACAAAAAGCGCAGCAAATTCAGTCAATAGGAAAGGAAATAGTTTTTTAAAACATGTCATTCATCATAAAAGATAAGCATACAACCTGAGCTAGGGTTGGGCGATAAAAAAAACTCCCCTGATAACGATATCATTACATTTATCACAATAAAAGTGTTAAAATAAAAGTCAGAAAATGATCTAGTAAATCTAAATAAAATGTTTTATCAAAATTAATACATTTCCTTTACATTTACTAGAATAGCAGGTTAATATCAGTTCATTTCCAAACCTTTTAAATGCCTGCATTCCAATTTTCTCACCTACACTGCTTCCATCACCCTAAAATCCCCCTCATTCATCCACCCCTCATTCCATCATTCACCATTAAATACTTCTTCCATTTAAAAAACACATTTCATTTATAAATTGTTAAAAATATATAAAACATATTTTCAACCATTCTTAAGAAAATGTGTTATCACAATAAATATATTTTCTGAAGGATCGTCCAAAAATATGTTTTATGTATTTTTAACATTTTATCAATGAAAGCAGCAGTTCAAGCAATATCCTACATGTGTGTTTTTTTTTAAATAAATCAGTTCTGTACTATGAAAAAATCCTTGTAGCATTTAAATTAAAAAAAAATGTTTTAAAGACTTTTTTAATGTTTCTAATGTAGGAAGCATTTCCAAAGTGACAGCCCCCTTCCCCTTCTGATAGGCTCTGGCTCTTGAGCCCCGCCCTCTCTCTAGCTGTGCACCAATTGTATCTAGTAACTGCCCAGTCAATCGTTTTCCAGGAACTACATTTCCCATAATGCTGAATTAAATAACCCTGAGCAAAGCGATTGGTTACAAGAGAACGGATCGATCTGCAGCCTAGCTAATCACTTGTCAGTGTGCAGATTGTATTGATGCACATATTGAATGGGAAATATATATTTTTTTTAAACAGCAGATTGAACTGCATCTTTAAATGTGTTTTTAAATGGAGGGAATATTTAAGGGTGCAATTGATGGGATGAGTGATGGGGAAAAGGGGAAGGGAAAGAGGAGTTAAGGGGAGAGATGAGGAATGAGGGGTAAGAGTTCCAGGTGGCAGGGTTGGAAAGTAGTTAAAATTCCCACGAGGGAGGGGGAAGAAGGGGTTGAGAGTGCTAGGAGAAAGTCCCAAATGAGGAGAGGGGTTGTGACCTTTTGGTTCTTGCTGCAGCCATCTCTTGCGCTGTCTCACACAGAGCTGACAGACGCTCTTCCTCTCTCTCTGCAGTCAGAAGCTCAGCCGGAAAAGAGGGAGGAGTGGAGTGGGACGAGCATGCCTGACAGCTCCGTGAGACTTTATATGCACAGTAGCTTGAAAGCTGCACCTGCAACCCCACACTCTGACACATCCATTTTTTATTACCGCAGTATTACTATGGTATCGGTATATTGCCCAACTCTAACCAGAGCTTGCCAGGCTTTCACCATTTATCTTTTCACAGCACAAGGAGAGATCACATTCTTGTTTTGAGAACATTTCAGCTGATGATATATAATGCAGACAACCTTGCAGCAAGCATACGGTTCTTACGGCCACACTCTAAAAACACCACAAAACCCTTGTATATGGACCTCATAGTTCTAATTTAAAAACAACTGTTCAAAGCAATTTATGTGGCAAAAGTTTTATGACCCAACCTAGTTGAGAAATCTCATCTGCGTACTCAGATCCAGAACTAGACACAAAGCCAGTTGTAAGTACATGCAACATGTTTGAAAGATGATACTCCTAGCTTTTTATTTTGTATACATGTTGTGGCTTAGAGAGTTGTATGAATCTTTTTCTGACACAGGTAGATCCCTGGAAAGGATCAAGGGCTGGGTAACATTAATATAAATATTGGATATCTAAGACCTTTTTTTACACCTTTATAGAAAAATAAAAGTGTACACTCAACTACACTGCTTTAGTCAGACTCCCAATTTAAAGTACAAGTCTGCCAAAAAAATAGTCCATTATAAAATAATTACACACTACACCGCTTGGCAGGGCTACTTAAAATACAAAATGCAAGTGCACACATTCAATTTACAACAGCTAGGCATTCCATGTAACAAAGTAAAACAATTACCTCTTCTCAGACGAGGGTGGCACATAACCAGTATCCCTGTTTAGAGGCTAGAGGGTGTCTAGTAGGTAGACCTCAGGCATGTCACCTTGAAATCCAGAAGGATATTGACTACTCTACATCTCTCTGTAGCTGTTCATCTTTATTTCCTTCAGTTGATTCTTAGGCTGAGGTAGGGTGAGCCTACAGTACCTTGTGATTTGAAGTAGTTCACTCCCAGAAAAAGAATAGAGTACCTCTGGTCTAAAGCAGTAGAAGCAAAATCAGGCACACAAGCATTTGGTAAAAAAGTGCTGAAAATTACACTGTCTTAAAAAATATAGCAGTTCCTCCTACTATGTCCCCCTCCTCAATGTTTTGCCATTTATAAGAAGTAGGGTATCTTTGCACTTTAACTGCATTATTTCAGCTCTGGAGACCCCCTGCTCCCAGAGATACTTGCCGGGGAATGGGCTGCCGGTACAGTCCCCTCCAAGGGAAACAAATTGGAGGTTTATATATCCTGCTTGATATGTGGTTTTTTAAACCTCCATCAAATACCAGCGTCTCCTTCTCCAGTAAGTAGCTCAGGGGTCGCTGGAGCTGAAATCCCAGCTTACAATACATGTTTTAAAAAAAAGAAAGAAGAGAGATGGGGCAGAGGGGAACTGCTGCTTTAATCCATCTCACATTGAAGTAATGAAAAGAATAGCATGTACACTTTTACATATAGAGGCAATGGTTAGTTACCAATGTAACCAAGATAAGGTAATGAATCTGATTTTGAAGCCCATTCAAGCGTAAACCAATGTCAGATCTGCATTGTGCGTTTGATGGACTTAATGAAGTATCACATTGTAACTAGTAATGTTGCCAATTGCTTCAAATTATTCCTGTGATTCTACTGCTTCAGAATAAACTATTAAAGCACGGTACATGAATTATTATCCTGGCAGAAAATATTTCCTAATCCCTCTGAAAGAAACCAGTGTTTCTTCAAGGTGTAGTATGAATATTGCAATAATTTGTGGCATTTTTGGTTACAAAAATGTACAATAAAACAACGTGTGATTTAATCAACAAGAATTACTCAGGATTCTAAAATCAGTCAAAATAAATGTGGTTAATTTATTGGATTTTAAATGCATACTGTACTGTAGATTAAATAATTGTATTGTCACATTAATGATAGGTTTCTATAGTTAACATATCAATCCTCTGATGGACCTTCATCATTACTATATTTTCAGTTTAAAGTGATGAATACATTTCATTTCAAATTAGTTTGTTCGTTTGTAGGTTGTAATACCTTTCAGGGGACCAGCATGAAAGTTCTTCATAGATGAAATTATAGGAAAAGGCAGAAATAAAGAGTACAAAATGATTGTACTCTGAAGGAAATTCACTTATTTGCACACCACTAGTTAAGATATAACCTTTAATGAATTATATAAAACATATATTACCGAATGTGTATATAACGATATTAAAAAGAAATAAAACGAATAACAAAAGCACCAGAGTCACCATAAAATCAAAGATGAAAATCCTCCTACTAAATAATGATAGTAGGGTAAAGGGTACTGATGGTGTAATCAGCCAGGGTGAAACATCACAGCATCAACTTATAGCACAGATGGTAAATTAACAGTGTTAGCAGTAGGGATATTAGGATGAAAATTAAATCATAGATTTTTATCGCCACCAAATAGTAGTGGTATAATATGTACTGCTCAAACCACAGATTTGTACTAAAATTCCTCATCAGTTTCTATGGAAGTGGCAGTTCCCATAGAGGCCGAGGCACGGGGGTCACATCAGAAACTCCCACCTGGATCCTCGTAGGGGCCTAGTGTAACGGATTAATACTGATGATGATCCCAAAGCAACAAAGGGGCCGGATCCCACATCTACATAAAGCAACTAAATAAATCTACCTCCATTCGAGTGTTAAGAGTGTGTACCAATGGAAGAACCATATTCATGTATGTCTGATATAAAATAGAGTGCAACGCTGTATTTTGAATGAGCGGCCCCTGTGCTTGGGGATACGAATAAATGACAGCCATACTACAAAAGTTCCTGGTGCCCATTTTTATACATCCTTGCTACCTCTTCACCCAGCCACCTGAATCCAGCACCCTGAGTCAAGGTAACCTATGTTGAATAGTCAACCTTTGCACAACGATGTAACTCCCTAGGAGCCAGGCAGGGAGGGTTACAATTGGTTGGACTACTTTTGAAAGAAAATGTTAAAATATCATATTTCCAAAAAAAATGTAATCCCTGGATAGGTCATGTACCAGAAGACACAATTTCAAATATGTCCAGAAGAAGATTAAAAATATCTACTAGAGGAACTGCTTCTTTTTTTAATCTTTGATTGCCCTTAGGCTAAAATAACAGCACATGAGAAACTGATCAAAGAAACATATATTTGAGACAGAAATACTACCACTGCTGTTTCTTCGGCTGTCTCTGCTTCTCGTATTTCTGCTTCTCCAATGAGTTTATGGCCATAGGAAAAAAAATGGTTCAAATGTAAAAATGTGTCACAAAAACCAACAATGTGACATTGTTGTTCAGAATATGCAAAAACAGAATTTGTGTGTGTCATTGCTTACAAACAAAGCTGTACACTGTTGACATTTTAAATAAAACAGTGCCCTCATTAAAAGCAGATTTTGTACGGCAAGTAATAATGTCAGCGACCACAAACATATGAAAAAGGTGGTGTTAATAGAACTGAACTATGCCATATTTCATGAATAGCCTCCAGATAAAAAGGAGTCACATTCCCAAAGAGAGAAGGTTATAATCATTGTGGGCTCTCACAGCAGTGATGTTAATAATGAAAAGACAAGGCTATATTAATGAGTCAATGGGGGTTATTCATTAAACAGTGATAGTGTCGGTCAAGCACTATTGCATGGAATTAAAGTGAATTAGAGTTTGTGTGTGATTCTACCCCGATCGGCACTATCACAGTTTAATTAGTAACCTACAATGGGCACTTTGGTCATATCCAAGGTTGATGACTCCCACCAAGTTGTTAACTGTTTTTTTTTAATCTCGTGGATATAGAAAATCCTTTGAATTCTAGCATACTTGACCTGCAGTTAATTTACTGAATTGTGATGCGTTCAAAAGTAAAACCTTTTAGAGGTTGTATTTTTGTCCTGGATTGTACCAATTTGCCCTTGAAAAGGTGATATTGAGTTTTTTGTCAAGCTGGTAACATTTTGCTCAAATGGCAGGGCCTCAGTCCTTGAGCTATGGCAAGTCAGGGTTGTACAACATGGCATGGTAAACCCAGTGCAATCAGTATTTTATCTGTTACTATCATATTCATCATTATCATCCTATTAACTAACAATTTATTAATTTATTTATAAAATATTTTACCAGGAAGTAATACATTGAGAGTTACCTCTCGTTTTCAAATATGTCCTGGGCAATAGTATTAAAAATATTCTGAAACAGAAACAGTAGGCACTAAGCAAAACATTATAGATTTCTTACCACCTCTAATTACTGTGTAGCATTTTTTTTTACATGAGAAGTTATTACCTACTGTAGCTCTCTGAAATAGTTGCAAGGAAAAGCATGCTTTTAACGTCCAATTCCACTTCCACGGGATATATTTAAGTTTCTGTACGTTGACTAAACTCACAAATGTCATACTTTCTCTACTCAAGAAAATGTATAAAGATACAGTATACATAAACATTATATGTAAATATATTATATATGCATAATACCTAGGTTCAAAAAATATTCTGCCTTTTTTTGCAACTGCAATACGAATTGCATCGTATTCCAAATTATTTACACCTCTATATTACATGACCATTTTGTGCTTGTGCTTTTTGACTTTCCTACTTCTTTAGGGCATGGTCGTGACCCATGTCATTTTGGAAAGGGCAACATTTGTAACAAATGCAGATGGTTCTATTTCACAATATATAACATTAGATTGAATATTAGATAGAAGTGACATTAGAGAACATTTAAAAATCCTCTGGCAAATGAGTAAGTGACATAGCTAGGATGTGATTTAGTAGAACCCCAAAGGGAATAGGTGTACAGTAATCAAACAATTTCACATTTTTATTACATTTGTGAAAGATTATTATTATATAGTATATGGTGCCAACATATTTTGCAGTCCAGGGCAATGTGTAAGGATAAGAACAAACATAAAATGCATACAACTTAATACAATGAAACCTGTTAATGAGGTTCCAGCTTCGAAGAACTTACATTCTAAAATGAATGAGAGAGTCAAGACACATTGACAGGTAAGGGTATAAGACCAGAAAGCATCATATTAACTATAAGCTTGTCATGGGTGCTGGGTAGACCTTTTTAAAGAGCTGGGTTTTGAGGAAACTTTTGAAAGGGTAAATGGTGGGTCAGGCTAGGGAGCAAGCACGGAGTGTGGTATAGCATTGCTGGGCCGTGAGAATAGTCGTGTCCGTTTGCTATTGTCCAGGGATCCAGAAGGTAGAGTCGTCAGAGGGCAAGCCAGGTCCTAGGAAGCCAGAGGTCAGCGGAGTCGTATGCGGAGCAGGGTTCAAAGGGGTACCAGAGAGCAGAGTAGTCCAGGGTAACCGAGGTCAAAGCCAGGGAAATCCAAAGTAACACAGGAGCAGGTAATCACAGGAGCACAGAGGGAGCACAGCATAGGTCAGGTACACACAGGGAAACAGGAACTATGCAGAGCGAGGAAGAGGTGGACAGACTGGGATTATAAAGGAGGGTGCACCAATGACAGAGAGGGGAGGAGTAGAGAGAGAAGTGGGTCTATTTTGATCTGGTTTAAAACTGATTGGCCGGCGAAGCCGGCCAATTCAGTTGAACAGAAATTCTACTTGTTGCCAAGTAGAACAAAGAAAAACCAGTCAAACAAATATTCAAAAGAAGACCAACAAGTGCACTGTTGAAGTGCACTTAAAGCAGAAGGGTTAACTCTAAAGAACCCTTGATGGGGGATACCGAGCAGAGCACCCCGCCTAACGCCCACTGGGAGGCAAACTCTGAAACCGTCACAGTAGACTCGGCGTACGAGTACTCTGTCCGAATATGGGAGTGCACCAGCACCCGGAACATGGCCACGATGTTTGTTGGGACCCCCCCCTCCAAAACCTGCTTGCTGGTTTTACAAATGGCTACCTTAGCCAATGCCAGGAGCAGGTTGACCAGGAGATCCCTAGGCTTATCGTTCCGGGACACTGGGCACCCAAAAATAAAAAGATGAGGGGAGAATTGTAGCCAGAACTGCAGGAGAAGGCTCTTCAAGAAGGAAAAGAGGGGCTGCAGTCTGGCGCAACTCAAATAAATGTGATATACGGACTCCCGCTTGCCACAAAAGGGACAGGCGGCGGGGGAGTCCGTGAAGTGTGCCAAGTACTCTCCTGTGCTCAGTGCTCCGTGGAGGACCCTCCAACTCAAATCCCCGGCGGGACGGGGAACCAAATCTGAATAGAGTTCCTTCCACCGGGGTCTCTCGCCCTCGTTCGCAGGAAATACCCGCCTCCAGATAGTATCGGGGCGGGTGACAAGAGCGAGGTAGTGCACTATATGGAGCACTAGAAAATACAGGACTTTCCTTGGCATGCCGCGGAAACATGCCGGGGACATATCCCCCAACCTGCTGAGGTTGGGGGAGAGAGGAGCCCGAGGGGGTTGCCGTGGCTTTGGTTCCACGCAAAGATCCGGAGAGCTGAAGTTGATAGGTTGACAAGGCTCTCCGGTCTGCAATACCCACTCAATGAAGGTGCGTGAGTCGGGCTGGATGGCATCTTTAATCTCCCGGATCAAACGATGAGGGACGCGGGCAGTACGTAGACCCATACGGGGCGCGAGCACCTCTGCCCTAACCCAGTCTCGCCGCTCAAAGTCCAGGAGATCCTCGACTCTGGTCACCTGCGCCAGGATTAGCCGGTGGCAAATAGAGGGTGAATCCAACATCCGAGCCCCCACTGCCGGATTATACAGCAGGGGCTCGGCGAGGAAATCAACCCCCACCACCTGTTCCTTCCTGGTCGCGGAGACCAGTTTCCAGGCCTTAAGTAAGTCCCGGTAGTATGCCGGCAGCTCCGAGAGGTCTCTACCTAAACCCTCGGGCCTGATAATAAACAGTTGCCAGTCATACCTCATATTGCGCAGCTGGCGAAAGAAACTGGTTGCCAGCTGGCACCACTGCGGAGACGGATCTGCGAATAGGTATCTCTGCAGGTATTGGAGGCGGAAAGTGTGTAACTGGGAGTGGACACACACCACTCCCTGTCCACCCTCCTCCAAAGGAAGGCACGCAACTCCCGCAGAGACCCAATGCTTCCCCATCAAGAGAAAATCCATCAACCTCCTCTGGATCTTGTTGATAAATTCGGGGGTCGGACCCATGGCTATCAGCCGGTGCCATACCTGACTGGCCACTAGCTGGTTGATCACCAGGGTTCTTCCCCTGAGGGAAAGCATTCTCGACAGATACACCCAAGACCCCAGACGAGCAATGACTCGTTCCTCAAGATCACTGAAGTTTTCTGGGGCCGGGTTCTCCGCAGCAGACAGGTAGACTCCCAGATATTTGAGAGTATCGCTCCCCCACGAGACATTACGAAACGTGGGGGGCAAAGAGTCCACCTGTAATTGACCCACCAAAATGCCGGAGCACTTAGACCAGTTGATCCGAGCAGAAGAGGCCGCGGTGTAGACCTCTTGGTACGCTTGCGCCCGCTCTAGATCATCTAGGTCCTGGGCCACGAGGAGCACGTCATCGGCATAAGCCGACAGGACTACCCGCATGTCAGGCTCCCGCAGCACCAGCCCAGTGAGCCTCCTCCTCAGTAGTCAGAGGAAGGGCTCAATGGCCAGCGAGTACAGTTGCCAAGACAGGGGGCACCCTTGACGTTCTCCCCGACCAAACACAAAAGGTGCCGTCAGGGACCAATTGATCTTCACCAGACACTCTGCAGAGGTGTACAGCATCTGGAGAAAGCCCACAAATTGAGGGCCGAAGCCAAACTCCCGCAGGGTCTGCATGAGGTAACGGTGATCCACCCTGTCAAACGCCTTCTCCTGATCTTGGGACAGGAGGGCGAGTGACAGACCAGTCCTCTGCACGTGATGTAGCAGGTCCTGGACCAGAAAAATGTTGCCATGAATACTCCGGCCCGGGACAGTATAGGACTGGTCGGGGTGAATCACCTCTGCCAGCACTGACTTGAGCCTCAGCGAGAGCGCTTTGGCAACGATCTTATAGTCCGTGCTTAGCAGGGAGAATGGTCGCCAGTTAGAGATCTGGCAGAGATCCCCCTTCTTCGGCAGCAAAGACAGTATTGCCCGCCGACACGAAAGGGGCATCTCACCGGTCTCCAGGGCTTCGGCCAGGACCTCGGTGAAATCAGGTCCCAGCATCTCCCAGAAAAACCGGAAGAACTCCACAGTCAGCCCGTCTAGCCCCGGCGGGACATGAGACTGAGGGCTTCAGAGAGCTCGGCCAGAGTCAAAGGTAACTCAAGCCGCTCCCTTCCACCCTCGCCGACCGTGGGAAGCCACTCCCATAAGACCCTGCATGCGTCTGGCTGGATGGACTCCGGAGAGAAAAGGTCAACGTAGAATCTCCGGGTTCTGTCCCGGATGCTCTCCGGGTCAGTCAGAGGAGTACCGTCTTCTGCTAGCAAGCAGGTGATATGTTTACGGTTTCCCCTCTTTTCCTCCAGCGCATAGAAGAGGCGCGACCCATCTCCCGAAGGAAGTGGATGCGGGATCGCACATACGCCCCCCGAGCTCTCCGATCTTCCAAGTCCCGGAGAGCGCACTTCCTCTCCACGTACGCACACTGCAGGTATTGGTCTCCTGCCACAGACAGCCGCTCCTCGAGATCGAGAACCTCTTCCCTAAGGGCCACGATCTCAGCATCGCGCCGCCTGCTGGCACATTTGGTGTACTCCTGACAAACGAGGCGCAGATAAACCTTGCCCACGTCACACCACTGCTCTAACGTGGCAAAGTCTGATCTGCAACCTCTCCAGGCCATCCAAAAGTCTCGGACCGACGTTGCAAACCCCTTGTCTTCCAACAACGTATTTTTGAAGTGCCAATAGGCGGCCGAGGGCGCTGCTGGTAGTAGCGCCACCGTCATGGACGCATAATTGTGGTCCGAAAACGGCGCCAGCCTAATGGTACTGGACTGGGCTCGCGACAGGCTGTGGCTGGATATATACAGCCTGTCGATCTGGGACCAGGACATCCGTTCACCCCTAAACACCCTAACATGGGTGAACTCAGTGGATGCCTCGGGATGTTGTTCTCGCCCGATGTCTACCAAGGAGTAGCGGGTGATGACCTCTCGCAAGGCCGACGCAGAACACGGGTGTGTCTCCGGGCCATTCCGGTCTTTCAGAGCCTCGAGGGTGCAGTTGAAATCACCTCCGAGCACCACGTGTTCAATCGCGTCCACTGTCTCCAGGTATTCAGACATTCAGCCGAAGAACTGCCTTCTCAGGGGTCCGGTGGCAGGAGCATACACGTTCAAGAAATTAAACGTGTAGTCCTCGTGCCGGACCCTGAGATGCAACAGGCGACCTAGAACAACAGTTTTGGCAAGCAGTAGCTCTGGTTGAAAGGACTCAGAGAACAGTGTCACCACCCCACTAGATGACGAAGTGAGGTGGCTGAAGAAGACCTTGCCTCACCACTCCAGATGCCAGCTGGCTTCAGCCTCTGGAGTGGAATGGGTTTCCTGCAGGAAACTCACAGAATACTTTCCCTTCTGTAAAAAGGAGAGTACCTGGAACCTGCAAAACCCAGGACGGGTTTACAGCCATTCACGTTAAGTGTACCGATGCTCAAAGCCATTGGTAAATCAGGAGTTTTGCTTTCCACAGGCGCTCAGGGAGCTACACCCCGAGAAGCCTTTATGTGGTCTCGCATCAATTTATGAAATTTCAGGACACGAAGATGGATAGGCCCAGAGATTTTGGCCTTGTGGTTAGCCCTGATGTATACTAAGAGAGAGTGGAGAATGACCGAGGCATCCTTCCACCTTCCAAGGGCCAACTGCACCTTCGTGGTTCTGTGTTTGCAGAGGGTATCCTCCAGGAAACCATCTAGCTCCTGGGCAGGGATAATGGGGGTCAAAAAGTCCACCGCCTCCGCGGTGCCAGAGGACTCCTCACTGAGCCCCAACTCCCCGAGCTCCTCTTGACTGAAAAACTGAAGACCCCCGCCCCTCTCTGCGGGGCCTTTCTCAGCCTTAAAGTGGGTCCCCTCCTCGGTGTTTCCACGAGGTGGTCCACTATATCCTCCACATCCTACCCCGGGGTGGGATGTTCAGGGGTAGCTGGTGGCGGTATGGCGGAGGTAGCGGTCTCCCTAGTGTCCTCGGGGGCCAACGAGGCATACAGTGCCCTCCTGGTCTCCTCTACCACCATGCGAACAAACGGGATGCCACGGGCGTTCGCATTAATCGCGGGAGGGCACTTTTCAGCAAGTACCTCATAGGTAGGGTCCAGCCCAGCAGTTGCCTCCAACAAAGTGCCCGACCAAAACTCCTCACCAGGAGAGCTCACATCTGGCATCTCCCAGATGCAAAATGAAGTGCTCGCTAAAACACCCTCACCCACACCCGCCTCCCCCGCTCCATCCTCCAAATCCCCAACCACGGGGGTCAGCCCTAGCCCATCCCCTTCTTCCAGTGACACAAACCGGGGCTCAGCCTTAGGTGTGCCACCCGAAGGCGGCACAGCTAGAGGGGGATCCTGGCCGACCTCCTTGTCCCCGAAGACAACTGTGTCCGGCGCGGCAGATTCACCGAAACACAAGTCCCCGGGGGATGTTCTCCAACTGGGAGGGGTGTTGGAAGGCTCCCCAATGTCCATTTCTAGGAGCAAAGCCTCATGTTGTTGAGCACTTTGATCTTCCACCCCAGGGATGCCAGGTGCCTCCTCCTGCATTCCCTCCAGATCTTCGAGGGGGGGGGACTGCATATTTATGGGGTCCGACTTACACTGGCTAATCCTAACCTGTGGGCCGGACAGGGCCACCCTGTGTGGAATTGATGTTGCATTCCGCTTCGGAGACTTCTGAGGGTGAACGTAATACGGTTCACCCTCCTCGCCCTCCTCAATCACCCTCTTGTTCTTAGTTTTTGCTTTCCTCTTCCTGGGGATTGATTCCCCAAAAAAGGGTACGCCATCTCCTCAGCGGGAGCCTCCCACCGCTTCCCCGCACCCTGTACGGTGCGTACATTGGGTGTAGGGTGCTCCTGGAGGGAGACAGCGACAACAGAGGGTGACTTCTTCAGGGTAATCTTTTCTTTTCCCTCTTTTTCCTGGGGAGAAGTGCAGATGTCACTGCCTGAGATGGGGCAGCGACATCTCCTGCGGTCCCAGAGGGGACCTGGGCCCCTGAGGGCTCTGCCCCGGTGGGCGCAGCGGTAGAGGGTGTCTCCTCCCGGGGGGGGACAGTGAAAACAGAGGGTGGCTGCTCCAGGGCGACCCCCTCACCCTCTCTTCGCTCCCCGGGGAGAGGTGCAGATGTCACTGCTCGAGACGGGGCAGCGACATCTCCTGCGGTCCCAGGGGGGACCTGGGCCCCCGAGGGCCCCGCCCCGGTGGGCGCATCAGCACAGGGTGTCTCCTCCCGGGGGGGGGGGGGCAGCGACAACAGAGGGTGGCTGCTCCAGGGCGACCCCCTCCCTCCGCTCCCCGGGGAGAGGTGCAGATGTCACTGCTCGAGATGGGGCAGCGACATCTCCTACGGTCCCAGGGGGGACCTGGGCCCCCGAGGACCCCTCTGTGGTGGGCGCAGATGTCACTGTTTGAGATGGGACAGCGACATCTCCTGCGGTCCCAGGGGGGGCCTGGGCTCCCGAGGGCCCCGCTGTGGTGAGCGAAGATGTCACTGTTCGAGATGGGACAGCGACATCTCCTGCGGTCCCAGAGGGGACCTGGGCCCTCGAGTGTTTTTCCTTCTCCCTCTGTTCTTTGGGGAGAGGTACAGACGTCACTATTTGGGATGGGACAGCGACATCTCTTGCGGTCCCTGGAGGGACCTGGGCCCTCGAGGGCCCCGCTGTGGTGGGCACAGTGGCACCGGGTGTCTTGGCAGAGGGAGGGGCGGGTGCAGGAGCTGAAGTGGGATTTCTATTCCCTTTGGGGCAACTCCTACGAGTGTGCCCCAGCTCCTTGCACAAATAACACCTAACCCCCTCCGTGCCATAGAACACAGTGTATTGAATGCCCTCGTAGGGCACCCTAAAGGACCCCTCCACAGATTCTGTGCTCCCCGGCAGCAGCACTTGTACCTGCCACCTAAATGAGAGCACATGCCTCAGCGCTCTATCCCTGCAGCCCAGCGGAATTTTTGTTATGGGAGATTTAATATCTCCCAGGGCTTGCAGGCGTGGGCGCATGAGGCTGTCTGGGATGAAGGGGGGCACATTGGACAGGATGATTTTTGTGCCTAACCCCTCCATGGGCTCTATGGGGATGTAGGTCCCCCCTACACTGATGCCTTTCTGCACCAGGGTGTGGGTGGCAGCCAGCGTACGGTGGAAGAAAATGCCCCTCCCATACATCTTGCTGGCCGCCACCACAGCAGAGGGACCCACAACGTCTGCTACAGCCCTCACATAGATCTCCATGTTGAGGCCAGGTGACACTGGGCACCTCACCCCAAACTTCCTGCTCACACTGGGCGTGGCCCCAGCGTTGTTGTTGCTGGGGTCAACGCCTGCAGCTGCCACCTGCGCCCATGTTGGAACTGGGACTGCAGGGGTTAAATTGACAACAGGAGCCGGGGGAGGTGTGGCCAGGGCACTGGATGTACCTGGCCTAGGGCTATGGTTATTGATCCTATGGGCCCCAGTTTTTGGAGTCCGATGTTCAGGTGTGGCCCCCGTTGCTGCACTAGTCCTATTCCCCCCAGGCATGATAAAATAAGCCTCTAAGTAAGGGGAGGAAATAGTGCTTAGGGAGAGAGATGCAGAGAGGAAACTGTCCCTTTAATAACCAATTAACTATCTCTGCACAGGAAGGGGAAGAAAAACAGCTTTTTAAAACCTGCTGTAATCTTCTCTTTTCTCCCCTTATTATTTAACTCTCTCTCTTACAAGAAACCACACCACAATATTGAAGGTCTTAAAGTAAGACACCGAGCTCCCAAAAATGCAAATGACAAAAGGAAATCAGGCTTAAATTAAGGTGAAATTAGAAGAAAAAGAAACAACCAGGGGTGGGTGAGGTGAGAGGGGTTGAGACTACAGTTTCCAGCCTGCCACAGTGTAGCTTTGCTGGGTTGAATCACTGCAGCCTCTGGGTGAAAACCAAAAACGGTTTTTAAACCTGAAAAAGCACCCAAAACCCTCTAAAAACTCACAGTATACTCACAATATACTCCCCCACAGAGCCACAGCAAAATATAACAAATAAAGAAAGAATAAAGCTGATTCCTTACCAAATGCCTGGCAGCTCTTCACACACGCTTCTGAGTGCAAAGCTGGAGATAGGTCAGGGAGAGAAGAGGAGGGGACAGAAGGGGCAGTCAGGGGAGTAGCGTGTACAGCTAGGGAGGCGGAGACAGGGGGAACCTGATAAGAAGAGTTTGTCCGCGCGCCCCCTGTAAGCTGGGGATGCACGCGCACAGGTAGCAACACAGGCGCGGCCCGCACTGAGCAGGGGAAGATCGCAGGAGGGGGACGGAGCCAAGAGGAAGGGAATGCGCGTGAGGCCTGTGCCCGCACGATGGCCAGCAAAGGCAGAGAGGAGCATGTACGTGCATCCTCCGTGGGCTGAGGGAGTGCATGCACCGGACGCGTCACCAGGCGCGCGGAGCGCCGTGCCGCAGGCACCACGTGAGGAGGAGGCAACGGGACGGATGGCACCACAGGGGAAGGTAAAGGAGCTACCGTGGGGGAGAGGGAGCGGGGAGGATCAAAGCAGGGGCTAAGGGAGCACGTAAGTATGCGAGACCTGCGGGGAACAGGCTGCGGCAAGGGGAGAGAGGTAGAAGGTGAAGGAGAGGAGTGGGAAGGAGTGGAAAGGGTAACAGGAGATGGGCAAGAGGGACAAGGAGAGGAAGGAATCTCCTGAGTCGTCACAGCTGACCCGCGCTAGCTGCGCGGAGGGGAAACATCATCCCCATTGAGCAGGCGTGCGGAGGCATGTGGAATTGCAGCCGATAGCACAATTTCATTTTTCCCACTGAGGGAAGCATAGGGCCGGTCACGTGACCGCCAAAAGCCAATGGCAGTCTGTGACGTCGGCGCCGTGACGTAGTGCACTAGCCCCGGCTCCCACACGGATCACAAGCGCGCTCACTGACGCTCATGGAGGGACACAAAAAAGCTCCTGCTTGAGCAGGAGAGCATGAGCGTCAGCGCTGCTCAGCGCTGTTAATGTCACCATGTCCGAGGGCCATAGAATGGTTGATGAGGTAACTGAGTCTGGCAACAGCATTTAGAATGGACTTGAGGAGGAACAGTTGAATGAGGAGACTTACTAGTACAAGGTTAAAATACTCCAGTAATGGTAATAAAAGTGTCTGATTTTGGTGGACCTCATGGTAAGGAATTGGTATATTTTATCAATATTTTGGAGTAGCAGCAGGAACTGGTGATGTATAGGATGTGTGGTATAAAGGAGAGGGATGAGTCAAATTTGACACCTAGACATCTAGCTGGTGGAGGAAAGTTGAGTTTTCTATTATCGGCGAGAAGACAGGTAGAGGATTAGAATTTCAGGGAGGGAAAAGGATTAGTTCTGTTTTGGACATGTTGAGTTTGAGGTAGTGGTGAGGCATCAAGAAGGAAATAGGAGAAATACAATGCGTAACGAGTTTGGAGAGAGGAAGAGAGTTCAAAAGAAGACAGGTGTCATCAACGTAGAGGCAGTAGTGAAAGCCAATTACTGTATTGAGAGTACAGTTTATAGGGGTGGAAATGAGAATAGATGGGAGAATTTCTCTTCAGTAAATGGAGAAAAGAAGTAAAATGTAGCTTATGGGGCAGAGCATGTACATGTTAGTGTGGTTGGTTTGGACAGTGTGATAAGTCACATCTCATTACATTTTCTATGCCTCTACTACGAACTCCCAGTGCACTTGACCTCCTCTGACTGTACTTTTACTCCCAGTGTGTCTGGAATCCCCCAAACATACCACTTAGATGATATGCTTTTTGGGGCAGGGTCTCTCTTTTCCTATGCTGTCAGTTCCATGTTGCATTTCTCCCCATTGTTTATAATTTATTTACCTTGTATTTTAATTCTGTAAAGTACTCCTTACATTGTTTGCACTATAGAACAAAAATGATATATATAAATATATAGTGTCATTAATTTCTTTGAAATATGCGACAAATACATAACCTGTGAAGGCAGAGAGGGGAGGTAAAGAGGGTGGGCATACAAGAGTTGAAAGTGAAGAATAAGCATTGAGGATTGGAAGTCAGAGACGATATAAGAGCAGAAATAGGTTTGTTTAGGTAGGAAGAGGGCAGCATTGTATGAAGAGAGAATGAATGCGTAGTGTCTAAAATGTGATTAAGATTATGATTTTATCCACTGACTAGGAGCACTTCTGGAGGAAATGTGTTTTACCAGTGTGTCACGGTTAAGGCTTAATAGGGGGGTGGTAGTGAGTTGTGGCAAGAGTGACCTGTTCAACAGCAGATAAAAGGGAAGCTGTTAGGCGCGTATGAGCAGGTGAGAGTGAAGTGAGAAGGGGTTGTACAGATGTTGAGAAGTGTCTATTGTGTTTAGGGTACTGAAAGTGAGCAAGGGGCTTGGAGTAGGGAGCAGAAAGAAGAGTGAGGGAGAAAGAAAGTTGGTGGGGGTAAGAGATTGGACATGGTGTGTTGAAGACAACCGATAGGGAGCAGTCAAGAGAAATCAAGTTCAAGTGAGTGACCACCACAATGGGTAGAAGAGTTTGTCCACTGGGTGAGACCAAAGGAAAAGGTTGGAGAGGATTTTAGAAACAGATGTGGGGATAGGGTTGTGATAGGAATGTTAAAATATCAAAGAATGAGAGAGAGGGGAGTCAGAAGAGAGAGAGAGTGGGAGCAAGGCATCAAAGTTATTAAAAAACTGGGAGGTAGGCCCAGTTGAGCGATATATAACATCAACACTAAGACAAGGGAGAAGAGACAAGTAGTGTGAGCTTTAAAAGGAAAAGAATGAGATGGAAGGTCAAGTCAATGAAACATGCAACAAAGAGAGAGAAGGATGGGGCTATAATGGAGACGCCACAATAGGATAGTTGAGCAGGTGAGGCAGTGTCCGTTGGAGTTAACCATGTCTCAGTGATGGCCAGATGGTTGGAAAGAAAAAAGTTATAACAATCTGTAGTTTATTGCACACAGCATGCATTCCACAATGAGCACAACTTTTTTTTTATTTTTTTAACTTGTGAGAACTTTATGTAATATGTATTGCACACACACACACACACACACACACACACACACACACACACACACACACACACACACACACACACACACACACACACACACACACACACACACACACATATGTGTGTGTGTGTATGTGTGTGCAATACATATTACATAAAGTTCTCACAAGCCGAGCTTCAATAATCAAAAAATAAATAGATGATACCGTTCTGTGGCTAACGAAATGCTTTTATTTGTGCGAGCTTTTGAGATACACTGATCTCTTCTTCCGGCGATGTTACAATGAATTAAGCAAGCAAAAGGTATACTTAACAACAGTGTCTATTGGAATGTTATCTGTGCTGGTCCTTCCCCCGGTGTGGATGTGTTTTATGGCTAGAGGTGTAAAAAGGTTCCTGAAAGCAAGTGATGTAAGAGTGTGTGTGTATATCTGTGTGAATATAAATGAATGGAGAGCCCACAGTATATACAGTGCTTTACAAAAGGTGTGTGTGGAGTGGGAGTGGATATAAATGGTGTGGGTGGGTGTGGAAATGTGAGAGATAGTAGCACAACTAAAAGTGTGTGTGGATACTTTGTGGTCCCTATTGGTGTATAGGGATGGAAAAACAAGGAGTGTTAGTATGTGTAAGAGACAGCTGTGTGTGCATACATATAGCACAGTAAGTACAGACATGGCCTTTAGCGCTCTTGGGAAGAGAGTTCACTTGTGTCAGTAATATATATATATGAGACACTTTAGTATTCACCAGACCAGTTTAGATGGGGCCATGTTATGCCAACCTTTTCATGAGTTAGTGGGAGAAGGACCACATGTTTGTATAAAATTTCTGTTTAAGGTGCAAAAATTGTCTCCTCTGGATAATTTTGAAGAGGGGGCGTACATGGCAACTGTCCATGTGTAACAGGAAATTCCTGGAGTTTTCTTTCCTGCCATATCCGAATGTACTTTTTTTGTCTAAATTCAAATCGAGGTATAAATCCCAAAATTCGATGTGATGTGAGTGAATATGATATGAATTGTGAAAGAGAAAAATAATAAATTGGTGAAGGATCTCAACTTGGCCCTTCCAGCTGATCAAAAGGTCATCCATGTAACGTTTGTAAAGGATAATGACATGACAGTGGGGATTTCTATCTCCAAACACATGGTCCCTCTCCCACCAACCAATGAAGATGTTGGCATACGATGGAGCGAAGCTCATGCCCATCGCTGTACCACATGTTTGGGGATAGAACACCATCAAAAGAAAAAAGTTATGTGTAAGTAAATAATGAATATTATCCAATATAAAAGTAATATGTGCAGGTGATAATGTGGAAGTGTGTTATAAAAAAATATCGAGTGGCTGCCAAACCCAAAGTCTGTTCAATAATGGTGTAAAGACATGATACGTCTAGTGTAACCCAACTTTAACGAAAGTGGGATTGAAAATCTTGAAATAGTGATAATACATGTGTAGTGTCCAAAAGAATGGAAGGTAGTGCAGCAACTAATGGCTGTAGAAAGTGATCTACATATGAAGATACATTCTTCCTCTTAGAACCAATGATGGATTCTATGGGATGGCCTAGTGCGTGCAGTAGTGATTTGTGAATCTTAGGTAAGTGATGAAAAATGGGCACCCTAAAGAATTTTAGGTGTACTGCCATAGAACATGCAAACATATCATCTAGGGGAGGGGACAGGATGAATTTATTACATCAATGGGAAGCGTTCTGGATATTCACTTTCGAGACTCTCGTACCCAAGTTTCTCAATACTGAATGGGATCTGAAACATTTCATATAGATCGGGCAGAATAATAGTAATTTTGTATTAAGAACTTATTGCTACTCTGCTACATCCTTTTTTGACAAACATGGGTTTCTAACATATTGACACACATTCATTGGTTTCACTCTGCATGTTAAATATAAATAGTTTCATTGTAATGTAATACATTGATATATTGAGCCATTATACTCCACACTGTATGTAGGACAAGCAGAGATGTCTCTTCTCTCTACAATTTCTCATGTGGATATGTATCAAGCTGATTTGTTCATTATTCTTGTGGACACATGGTGTCTTCTCTCTATGTATGTCATTTTGATTTCTATATGACTCAAAATTACCAGTCATTTCTTAGTGCATCCCTTTTTCCTCTGTCCCACAAGAGAGTTTGTTTGTACATATGCATTGCACAGTGTCCTGGAGTTATAAAGTGGGATGTATTATATGCAGCCACTTTTCTACTATTATTTCCAGCTACATTCTATTGTTCAATGGATTTATGAGCATCTGAGATATCCATGGATTTGAGTCCCATGTTTTACACTTCATGTTTATCAATCGCTCGATCTTTAACTTTAATTCTGTTTTTCCTCCCTCATGGAAATGATTGCCTTACATGATTGCTTATGACAAAATCGTCATATTAACACCCTACATGTATGTCCGATCTTTTGTTCTGTTTTGTCCTATTATTTATTATGACAAACCAAGGAACCCCCTAAGAACATATCTTTATGAATGAATTTGCCAAACCATATATTAAAACAATCCAAGAGATGTATGCATAGATAATTAGGAATGTATACCAGTTATGAACCACTATTGATAACTAACTGCATGGTCATTCACTTTATGGGAAACACTGAGAAAAATCTTTACTCTTAACTCTACACACGATGTTTCACTTTAAATAGCCAATTTGAATTGACATTGTTGCAATTTAAGTGCCACTAATGCTAGAGTTTCAATAGTACAATTGGTTACTTTATTTGTGTGTTTATAAACAGCGTTTGTAGATGCCTTATACAGAGTAGCTATCCAGATCAGCTTTACATATTATGAGCAGAACATCTAACTTTTTATTTATCAAACAATTGCATATATATTTATACATATTGTATGCAACATGTTACCTTAATAATGTAACCAATAGGTTCCACGATCAGAGTGCTTTATTACACACGTTTTGTATTTCCTTAATGAATTAAGTATGATGTCATAGGTGGGTGCTTTATCAACCTGATGCCAGACCTACTTCCACACTCCTTGAGAAAATGCCCTGGTGGTCCCCAAGTTTCAGTTCAGTCTGCCTGCAGTGCTCTATTTTTTCCTTCCTTTTTCTGGTTCTTTTCCTTATTTAGCACCGCTTCCTCCCAGTTGGCAGCATCCGCAGGGAGGTTGCTTCTCCAAGCACAGGGAAACTTTTAAACATGGTCCTCCTTCCTGGCCCTGGGAGCAGTAGGGAACACTTCTCCCCCACACAGTCTCATTGATGCTCTCTTCCCTCTGAATTTTAAAGGTACTTAATTGCAGCACCTGGCTTGCAACTTAGACTTGCACAGAAATCTACACTTTATGTCCCTCTAGCTGGGACTATGCCGGATATCCTCCCCACTGTTCAGCACCTTGGGGTTGAACGACTGTTGTCGAGAGGCAGTGGCTCCTATTAAACAACGTCTAATTGCTGCACTTGGCTTGCACAGAAATCTGGCCTGGATGTCCGTCCAGCTGGGATTCTGCCACACAGTATTTAAATTCATGATGTTTAGGGAGTTCTCAATTTTCCAGATTAGGAGTTAAGCTTCTGTCGACACAGGTCACATTTACCACTTACCACTATGGTTAAAAGACGTGTCCTTTTCTATAAAGTGCAGTAGCGCTGTTCATGTGCTATCACTCTGAAAGCCCCATTCACTTCAATGAGGCGTCCGTGTGATACAACCAGATCAGCGCAATTGCACTTTATAGAATAACGTCCACAGTATTTTGAATTGATGAAAAACTGATTTTCATACAGTACTTTGTTTTTGTCATTTTAGGATACGTTCATTTTTTGGGAGAGATCAGTTATACTATTATTGGGGAAAATGTATGGAATTATTCAGACAACTTAAATTCTGAATCTGATTGTGTATAGAGTGGATTGTATGCATCCTGGGGTGAGAGTGAAGAATTGATTCAGCAGCTCAATTAAGTGTGCATTGCCCTCGGTTTCATTACATTAACTGGGCTAAGAAATGTCAGTTTAGTGAGCAAATAAATGTCATACCAAACTGCACCTAAACTCCACATTATGCAGCTAAGTGGACTGCTGCACACATCATACTATATCACAATTCAAAACAGTAGAGATTTTTAGCATTTTGATAATGTTATTCAATTTTGTTTGCACTGATTAAACCATATCTCTCTCATGCAGCAGCCGCAATGCTCCTTTCTTCCTTTTTTCACATATATCTATTTTCCATATCATTACATCTTTCTACTATTTGGCATTAAATATGAGCATGAATATGCCTTGTTAATTAGCAAGCAGTGTTTTCACTGAATGAAACATTAGAGATTACATATAGGATTTTAATTATCGGCTTAGGCAGATAAAAGATGATAGTTCTGTAGCCAGGTCCCCCCCTGGGTTACTAATTCTCTGGCCCCCCTAGCACTGTAAGTCCAAGTACAGAGTGGGCAGTGTTGCGTACAAATCCTGCAGGGCTTGGTGGTATTGTTATATGTGTGTTACTTTAAAAAGTTCAGGGGTAGACCGGTATAACAGGAGGGGCCTATGACTGATAGGAGGCCGGCTTACACGCCACTCCCCTGGGAAGGAGAGTTTTTTCTCTAGAGGTTAGAGTGAGGGTTCTGCGAGTTAGTTCTTTGCTGCCCTCCCTGCTATGAGGACGCAGCAGTAAACTCTCCTAGACAGGAGTGGGCTGAGGCCTTGCCCTGTTAGGGAGTAAGGTATGCTGAGGAGGGATGCTCAGGGCCTCAAGCCCGGGTACTGCCTTCAGGGAAAGGAGCCTGTACTGATGTACTGATCCTAATAAACTTCAGTTATACCCTCCCTAGTGTGATGTCTGGAGTGTGAATTATAATAATAATAATAGTTTGTTCTTGTATAGCGCTGCTAGTTTTATGTAACACTTTACAGAGACATTTTGCAGACAGTCTCTGCCCCATAGAGCTTACAATCTATGTTTTTTTTATGTCTGAGGCACAGGGAGATAAAGTGACTTGCCCAAGGTCACAACGAGCCGACACCGGGAATTGAATCAGGGTCTTTACTCACTGAGCCGCTCCTTCTCTCCACTGAGAAAAGTGTGAACACTAAGAAGAGTTGGCTATGAGGTTCATCCTGGCTGCACAGGATCCTCTTGGGCTGGAGGTGCTGCGCTGACCAAAGAACCATCACAGAGAGCCTGTCCTGATGTCTACCTACACCATCATGGAGATTTCAGGCCTTCTGTTCAACCAAACAGGTATGCACCAGCACCAGAATACACCGGTAGTTATATGATCTCACTTAGGGTGGGGGGAAAGGTGTTACAGTTCATTAGGATGTTTTAAGATTTCTTAAAAGAAAAAAAATACATTCCCTGTATGAAGAAGTAGTTTTTTCAGAGTAAGATTTACGTGTAATTTGATCTTATCACTCCGCTGACTGCAGTAATATGCAGATCGCAAGGCAGCAGAGTTTTAAAATAAAACATCACAGATCACTTCTGTTATTCCCAATTTACCTCCCCATTAAAATATCTAAGGACAGTGGAACGCATATATCATTCTATTAATTTAGATAGTTTAGCTAAGGGGAGAGGATTAGGTAAAATTATTTATTTGCAAGTTTACGGTAGAGTTTCCATTCTGACAGTGTATAAAATCTTGGGCGGTTAACCTGGGATAGGGCTCAGGAGCAGCCAGAGCGGTAGCAACATAAGGTAGTTAAGGACAAGCTGGCCACAAGATGAACCATACATCAGGTGGACAGGACAGCAGCAGACCAGTGGTAATGGACCCTAAATGTGATATTCCCCCATTATCGTACTCATAGAAGCAGCAGTGGATTTGAAAATTCACCGCCCAAGGCACTTGCCTGTGGTGTTCACCTCCTTGCTGCCGTCCTCCTTCTCCTTCTGAAACTCAGCCTCAAATGACACCACCAACATGACAGTGCATGGTGCTGCTTTGCCATGGTAACGTGATGTCATCATATGATGCCGGGACGCCATGGCAACGGGATGCCGTGTGACGTCACGTTGGTGATGTAATTTGATGCTACGATTCCAAAGGAGAAGGTGGGCGGCAGCAAGGAGGTGGCCACCGCATGTAAGTGCTTGCCCATTTAGGCCCAAGGGTGCGGCAAATGTATATGGGGGCGGAAATTTTTGCCGGCCAAAAATTTTGCCACCTTAGGTCCGGGCCTAAAGGGAAATCCGCCACTGCCTAGAAGGATCGCCCTAATCCAAGCTGTGGTAGAAGACTCCTCTTACTGTAGGTAATTTGTAGATAGCTGTGTGATGCTCAAAACTCCAGACAAATGAAATGCACAATCTAAAAGCATTTATGGCATTAATGCATAGCTGTGATATCCTCCTTATATGAAATATCTTTTTCTCTCTCTTACTGTAGGTAGCCCACTAAATCCTCAAGCTAGTAACCCCTCCAACAAAGTCCAATATAGTGCGCTACTCAAATGGCTAAAAGGGAAGGACAGACAGGACAAACAATCAAGTAGAAACAAAAAATAATAAAAGGGAAGAGAAGAAAGAGAGAACCAGTAGTGCATCAAGTTTCAAATAAACTGTATTACAAAGCATACAATGGATTCACGGATACTCTTCCAGTTCTTTTCGGCAATAGTATAACATATCCCACATAGTTATGAGTGGGTAACGGGACCAGGTCCTTGGTCGAGCTGCAGACACAACCCCCTCACTGTCTCAGTCGCGGTATGTGTTCTCCTCCAACTACATGCGATGTCCTCGCCCTCTCACAGATTCTTGCCGTGCAGTCTGCGCATACATATCAGTATAAAATCTCACAGTGCGCCTTCTTAGTCTCAGCTGGATATATCTCTCTAAAAGTCTGAACTACAAAGTCCACAATCCTACTAGTTTCGCTAGTTATTTTTTGTCTCTATTTGGTTGTTTTTTGTTTGTTATATGATTGTTTGTCCTGTCTGTCCTCTTTTAGCCATGTGAGTAGCGCACTATATTAGACTTCTATATGCCTTTGTGGCTATATTTTCTAGTGCTTCACCAGATGTGCTGTAATTCATTACTGTTGCACATATATGTTGTATGTATCCACTTTATTGTTCACAGTTGTATTTATATTTTATATGTTTATCATTTAGGTTAGCACTACAGAGTAGTTTAATTTCACCCCTCCAGATGGGGGCCTAGGACCCATTGTTCTGGTTGAAGTCTATTTTGTGCTGTGAGACTACTGTAAGATGCAAAGTTACTGTATTGCACCTGTTACTGTTGTAGTCTCTGCAATAAAGAACTTTCTTTTTTAATTAAAGTCTATGGTGCTCTTTGATCTGCATGCTCAACCCCCTTCTCCGAAATACTCAGGGGATTGGTGACCTGTGATCCCGTCTACCCTTCAGTACAGTGTTGTTTGCTAGACCAGGCAGTCAAGTAGTGATTACTTTCCAACAACCCCTGCTGGACTGCCGGTTTCAGAAATTCTCCTCTAACCGTATAGGCTACATTATTAACAAAGCATTAAAGGGTATAAACTACATAAAATATAGGGGCTTATTCTGTAAGCTCTGTTAGTGCTGAGCTGTGCGATCTTCACGGAACGCCCCATTCAAGTCACTGGGGCTTTCCGTGCAGATTGCATGGTTCTGCGCTAACGGAGCTTACAGAATAAGCCCCATAGAGTCATATCCACAGTAACTTGTGTGGAATTGCTAAGCTTACTGTATTAATCACATTTTCTTAAGAATACCGTCTTAGCATTGCTCTGGTTGAGCAAAGAAGACCTACTTATAACAGATTACTTGGTCAAGTTCACAGCCTGTATATGATTCACATGACACATCCAAGCAGAATGGAATCAACCTATCCTGTGATATGAGTCCAGTTGGCAACCTTACATGTCATTAGTTGGAGTATACAATAATACATACAGACAATCTTTATGGATATTATGTATATACAGTAGATGCCTTTCTAAAAAATATGAATAATTGCAATTTGTCTTCTGTATATTGCAAAACAGCAAGATAACAGTTGAAATAAATCAATCCTACCCAAGCACACAAAAATACCACTTCAAGGTCAAACTTCTCTTTTATTAACCAAAATAAATTAGCTGTTTTGGAGTTCTCCAGACCCCACAGTCAACAAACAAAATAAATTTATCAGAATCATGTCAAGGACTGCATCACATTCTATCTTATTTTCAATTTTGCTTCAGTTCTATAACAAAATAAATTAATGTTTTTTCTTTCTTTTCTTCTTTTATAGAATTGGAGTGTTCACAATGCTGTAAACAGAATTTTGCTGGCACAATGATTTTCTGCCCTGAAGAGTTCGATAACAGCTTTCAGTGCCCCTTGCTACTGCATTTAAAGGATTTGAAACTACACCTTTGAGAGAGAAGATTGTTGGGAGACTAACGGAAGCAATTGTTGAGAATTAAACTGTGCTGTGTTGAATACGATTCTAATCTCTTGATCGGCACTTATTACCTCACAAAAAGGGTGGGGTTCGTTGCAATCAAACTAAACCTCACAATAACCGCACAATAAACCTCACAGTCTTGTATACTAGAATAATGTTTCTTAAAGCTAGGAAAATGTGTTCCTGTACAAGAGCCTCAAACAGAAATCCTATCTTTGCAGAGAAGCCTGGTAAAAGCATGACAGAGTAGATCATTTTCTGATGGTTAGATACAGTAATACATTACCACTGCATGAAACTCTGCTAATTAATTAGAAATTTAAAACCATAAACAGAGATTATGTGTGGTAGCAATATATTATGTTAGTTGAAGCATTGCAATAGATTCAGGCATAGCTACTGTATCTCAAATTACTTCTGCACCACAGTTAGAATTATGGAGATGAAATGTAAAAATTACACTGGGTGATTTATGACTATACAGTATATTAAATATGATTTTTTTTTTCTGTGATTAGATAAACATTTTTGTTGTCATTTTTTTTTGCCCTTTCATTCTTTTTAAGTATAATTTGCTAACTGGCTGTCTTAGCCAAATGAAATGGTTTTCTAAAATAAATAGCACTGATTAATGTTTTCCCTGCTCGAATGTCTTCCATAATAGTACTTGCTCAAAGTCCCTGCCTTTTAATTTCAGAGTTTGTTGTCATAGCAACAGGTGCATACCATAGTCAGAGAGAGCCAAAGCGTATTTAATTCTCAGCTGGTTTAGAATTTGAACATTTTTGAGATGTTACTTCAAACTTTAAAAATACTGACATTATACAGTATGACATTTCTGCTTTTCATGCAACCCACCTCTTGTTTGCATTTTCCCCCAGTCACGTCGCTTCCTCGTCTCTCTTGACAATCTTCTCAAATGATAAACACTATATTTCTGTTCCCTATTCAGTTCTTCTGGGTGTAATATGAATTCCCTATTGTGATATAGTATCAATGTATCAGTGTCTAATATTGTCTGTTTCTGCTGTTGTTGGTATTCTGTTATTTTTCTATTCTAATCCTTTCAGCCTCATAGGGGCATATTCTAGTAGCTGCAAAAAGTGCATATCCATGCAGAAAGAGCACTTTTCCCACGCAGGCAGAGCCCTTTCCCCACGCAGACAGAGCCCTTTTCCCACGCAGACAGAGCCCTTTCCCACGCAGACAGAGCCCTTTTCCCACGCAGACAGAGCCCTTTCCCCTTGAATACGCATGTTGCAGTATTCTAAAAGCCCTTCTCGCATGTCCAAACTGATTTCATTCTGTCTCAGCAAATCCGTGCTATATTTCTAAAATGTCTCAATCTCACAAGGGTTGGCAAATTCGCAGGTATTTTAGTATCTCCGTAAAATAAAAAAGGCAAAACCTGTCTAAAATCTGCGCTCATCTTTTCTCGCCACTTCAAAGCTTGCGAGATTGCCTCAATAAATGTGAGATTCACTGTTTTAACTCTGTTGTTCAGGGACTCCCTAATTCCAGTAACTACCTTTGACATGCACTTTTACCTGTGCAGTCTTCCTATTTACATACATTTCTGTAAATATTGCAGGGCAATAATGACCTGGCAGGATGAGTTGTAGGGACAATTTATGTGTAGAATATTATTATAATAGTTGAAATGTATGTGTTTGTATGTTTTATTTTTTATGAATAATACTTCTTTCGAACTGTGGTGTCCCATATGTTCATACACTGCTTTCCTCTCTTCCTGACCACTGCCTGTGACTGTCAGTCTGCCATAGTCCATCACTCAACCATAGTCCCATCTCTCCAGTTCTGATTTGCAAGGTGCCAAAAATGACATGCTATTATTGACTATTCATAGCGTATACTATTTGCTATCAAGTGTAGCCCCCTGTAAACAGCACAGGCTATACATATCTTTCTCCTACTGAGGTAAGTCCTGTTAAGGGCAGGCACCAGTAGTAATCATGGGTTTCCCCCCCCTTCAAGCCCTGCCCTTAGTGATAGATGCAGGCCCCTGACTCTGCTGCAGGCATGAGACAGAGGGGAGGTCCTGCTGACATCATGAGGGGTGGGGCTGAGACTATTTAGCAGCCCATTCCTGTAAGTGACAGTTAGTCTTAGTCTTAGTCTACTCGGGAGTCTCCTTGGGAGTCCATCCGAGTCTGTCCTGGGAGTTGGAAGAGAGCGGAGTGGGTCGAGCTCTCTCCTGGGAGAGATATTAAGAGAACTCTGGCCTATGATAGTCAACGAGCCAGCAGAGCTCCGGTGGAACCAATGCCTCTCACTCTGATGAGGGGGTGATGGGGAGGATCTACCCCCGCCCAGAGGGGACCCTCTGAGGTGGGCACTGGGGTATTGAGGCCCCTCACAGACCATCCTGTGGAGTACCTCTTGGAGGAAAGGAGAGGAGAGGAGAGAAGCCGGTACACTGTGTCTAAAGTGTTGCTGTGTGCTGCTACTGCTGTTGTTGTTGCGGCTGCTGTGTGTCATCTAGATACAATAAAGAGAGACATTGCTGATCTTACAAAAAGACTGTTGTGTGATTCTGGAGCATCCACACTGGGACCAGGGGTCACTTCTTCTATACAGGTCTGTAACAGGGGAGTAATCCCTGTTCTGTTCAAGTAATGTGCCTTTAATCTAGCAGTGTGGTGGTTAACTGCTGGTAGTCAATTAATAAACACCACCTGCCTATTTACTTACAAAAGCCTGTCTGTTGAGACAGGAAGTGACTCCTTAGCTCTGAATGAGAGCTGACCTTTGGAGACAGAGGAGTGTTCTTGAGTCTCCCAGGAGAGACTGACCAAGAGAACACACATCTCTGGAGCTGACCAGTCTTGAGCTCTGCCCAGCATAGCTGATTGCAAGATACCAAATAAGACTTCTAAACCTGGATGCTGATATTTTCTATGCACGCACGGGTGCAGTTCCAGGAGAGCAGAGAAGCTTACTCTACAGCAAGAAACAGATAAGACTTTCACTATTAAGAGACTGCTTATATCTGCTTATTTTATGATATATGTTTGGGGCTGCGAGGCATGCTTGACTTAGGGAGTTGTGAATTAATTGCATGGTATTTTCACTAGAGATACTCCCAAGTGAATAGAAGCTTTGTTCCCCCCCCTGTGTTTGGATGATTTCCTGATGAAAAGGAAAAGGCACAATAAAGCCTATTATAATTACACCTTATAAAAGCCTCCAATTGTGTACCTCTGTGAACGTCCGTCTACAGGGTCCTACCCCATACCCTGGGAAGGTATAGAGGATGGAGGCGCTGCACCACCACTAAGAGAATGAGGCAACTACCCCAGAAGCCTGGTCCTGTCTCCCCAACAACATCGCAGGAAGCTCAGGCCCTCCTGTTACCGGCAGGTATGCACCACACAAACACGTGTAACCAGCCCTCACGCACCCTAGATATAGCAGTCTGGGGGGGAGGAACAAAGGTTACACAAGTAATGAAAACAATTCTTATACTGTACACTATTTCAATAGACATGATTTTTCAGAGGTGTAAATTTGTGGAGAATACAGCGTATTCATATTGTTCCCCCCGATACCTGCTGCATTGTCAAATCCCACCATTTGACAAGGACAATCTAGCAGATACTAGAGTATGCCTGTGACAGGGCCTTTCTCCTGTCTAAAAGGCTTCCAAAATAAAGCCTGTCTTTTGCTGATGAGTCAGCAGGGAGATGGTTAATTTCAGCGAGAAGGAATTGACCAGTCTCTGCCTGGCTCATCAAACACGTTTAAAAACCTGCTGCACCGATGGCATGGGATCTCTAGCACAGAGGGACAATCCGTATTGCCAGAGAGATCCCAGGGGAAGAGAGACTCTGTTCCAAGCAACACCGGTCCCTGGAACCAGCCAGAAGGAACCCCCACAGACCATGGACTGAAGTGGAGAGCACCCTGCATACAGGCACCTCTCTTTTGCATGGGGTTATGCCTAGTTATTGTTTTCTGTCCTAATTTGTTTTCTGCTTAAAGCTGATGGCTAATAAAGCCTATGGTTCCCCCCCCCCCACCCTAAAAACATCTCTGGTGTTTTACCACATCTGTGCACATCTCTTACAATGCCTCATAACATTAAATTCAATCTATTATACAGTGCTAAATGCATAGGCATTTATGATGTATATCTACTAGACTCGTATAGACACTTTATTATCTCTCACACGAGACATCAGAAAATTGTCATGTATCAAGTCTTGTTCAAAGATTCAATCCTTTCAGCTATCGCTACCGGAAGTTTTCTTTTTATGTATGAGCAAATTAGATATTACAATCCAAAATTATTCTTAGTTGTTTATTGACAGATACTCAGTGATTGAGAAAGAGTGCCTCGCAGTAAAGTGGGCAATCGAGGCTTTGAGGCATTACCTGGCAGGAGTCCATTTTACTTTGGTGACGGATCATGCTCCACTGAAGTGGTTAAATAGCATGAAGGATTCCAATGCTAGATTGACTAAGTGGTATATGGCCCCCCAACCCTTCTCATTTGAGATTCAGCATAGGCCGGGAAAAGAGAACGCAAATGCTGACTTCTTTTCTAGAGAAGGGGTGGATGGTCAGGCTCCAGCCGTGCGTAGCCCCAGCCACACACTAACAGGGGAGGAATGTGACAGGGTAAACAAAAGCCACCAGTTATATGCCTGGAAAACCTATGTCTAGTCTGCAGTGCAGCACTGACTAGGTTAACTTCAGCTGGGAACCTCAGGACAATTAGTTGGATCCCAGCTGCCTAATCAAGGTGTGTTAAAACCCAGGCTGTAGACACATGGAGGCTGTCTGGTGAGGAGTGAGGAGTAAGCTGCTAAAGGGATTGCTAAAGAGTTTCCTGATACAAGGTCTGATTAGACAAGTAGATGAATTGTGATCTGTCTGTCCCCTGCATAGAAAATGGCAACTGCCATATACACTGTCTGCTAAAGAGAAACTGTTTTTGTCTGTCTGCTGAAGAAAAGCCATTTTCCTTTTGTTGCTGATGAAAAGCTATTTTTGTTTTGTGTGCTGTATATTTTTCAAGGCTAAATAAATAAGCCTTGTCAAGAAACCCGCATGTGTAGTTGCATGTACACTGCAACAGACACCATTATATTTTTTAATTCTTACTTGAATAGTATCAGTTCTTGGTGGTTTATGTGTTCCAATATGGCTGTGATTCTTTAAAATTAAATATCTTATGTCACGTTAATGCCTTTTTTCTATTCAGTGTATTAACAATAATCAAGAAAATGCAAGAGACGGCACTCTCAATAGGACTCACGGTCTGAACATGTCCTTAGCTAAACTTCAGTATGTGTCAGAAAATCTTCATTTAATTGGGGAAGAACAGCAGGCTCACCTGATGAAAGGTTTTGCTGGCCTGAAACGTTGTATTGTGCTGCTATTCTTCTCCAATTGAATAAAGATTTTCTGATACTTATACTAAAGTTTTGCCGATACTTATAAGGAGCTGTTCAGACCGAGAGTTCTATTGAGAGTGCTGTCTCTTGCATTTTTTTTATTATTGTTGATTCTTACATCCCAGTGGAAAGGCTGTTATAGAAACAAGTACCAAATTACATTTTGTAAATATTTTGCACTATCTTTTCTCCACTTAATTGTATCTTTTTTACTTATTTCGTGTATTAGCAATACAACAACCAATGAGTTAATATGACATTTTAAAAGTGCCTATTTTGTTCCTCTGTCTCATGTGAGGTTATCAGACTCAGATCTGGTCAATATTAATGGGCCAACTTTATGAGTCAATTAAGCCCTAAAGGTGTGACGAATGAGGTTTTGCAGGGATACAGATATGGGTTGATCTTACCATGCGTATCTTCAAGCGAGCTCCCCGAGTGCTCTGGATAGCAGAGGAGGGTGTAGCCCCAAACACATTCTCTATTTCCTTACAGATTTACCAAACACAAGATGGTTAGAAGATGACATACAGTACCTCACACACGTAAAGAATATAGATTTTTGATGTGTGAGGTGTATTAAATTATACCAAATATGCTGGGGTAGTAAAGTTGCATCTGTCAGATATCCTCAAAGATCAAAATGATCCCTATCAAGATGAATGTCTATACACATATTTTAATTATTCAAAATGAACTGTGAGGGTGGCATTATTCTAGTGGATACGAGAAAGTATTTTATACGCTGAGGCATTTCAGTTTTACAAACCCTTCTCTATTCCATCCATAAAAATGCATAAGAGATTGATGAGTGATTGTTTAAGACACATCAACCCATGGGGTTGTGACAGAGGAAAAGTTTGGGAATAAAAACCATGCATTTGGGATATCAAAGCTATAATTCAACAAGAGGAGTGTTTTTCCATAACATGGATTTTCATACTTCTAACTCAAAGACCTCTTTGAGGAATCTATTAGGTGGTAACATATTTTAGACTTTCTGATCTTTTACCCTGTTTATTTCATGAAAAGTGTACATTTTATATTATATGTCTTTGTAACGTTCTTTTTCTGTGCTAATTTGTTTTCTGTTTAAATTAACTTAGCACCGTATCACTTATTGTATATAAAATCTAACATTTTAAAAGTACTATCTTTGGGCTATAATTGAACCTAGTACCTTTCAAATGGGATTAACCAAATTTTTTGACACATTTGGTACAATGGGTTTTTGTGTTGATTACAAATTTTTGTAGTAAACAGGGGACCAAGGATATCTGAAGGTAAGACATTACATTATTATTGGTGGTGGCAGCATATTGAGGTGTAATGTGAAGGTTTATGGGAAGATATTGCTCAGTATGAGGGCCCTGTGAGGGTGTAAAGGAGTCAGCAGAATAGCTACATGAATTAACCTTTTTCACATACACAAATCACGTGCCCACAGCTGTGGCGTATGTGACACTAACTTTTCTTATTTTATGAAGCAAACCATCCTATTATACATATGTAGGTTTAAATACACATTTAAGGCAAAACTCACACACAAAATGACTGAAGAAAATAGTTGCTAAATCAATGTTCTCACTCAAACTATAACAAGCTTAGGAAGAGAACTTGAATCCTAGTATCAATCTTGTGACCTCAATCTCCTGCGACTCAGGCACCAAAATTAGATTGTAATCTCTAAAGTGCAGGGACTCATTGCGCCTGCAAAATTCTGTGAACAGCTCTGCTTATACTATCAGAGCTATATAAGGCAAAAAAAAGATCTTTAGTAAAATATTACTATGGGTGATCAATCAATTCATTATGTTGTCCCTTTTGCTATTGCATTTTCTAAGAAATCATATAAAACATAATCAAATGCTATATGAAACTCATAAAGTTAGAACTTTGAAAGAATATTGGAGCATGAATCATAGAACAAGGAGGGTGGGGAGTTCCTTAAGACACCTGTAAAAATTGAGTTCTCAAGGTCCATTGAGGTGGCAAGTGGGTTTTGTGTTTGATAAGTTGTGAGGAACCTTCTTATGAATATGTGCCTCCTTTTGTGCCCCCACAGGATTCCTATCTCTTGCATTGTCCTAAATTGTCCGAAATAGAAAACTTAACCAAAGGGTTGTCACCACGTGAGCCTCCAATTACAGAGAAGCTTGTGAGTGCCAAGAGGTTACAACATTGATCAGCCCACCTTTCTCAACAAACATGTCCAGGATGCTCCAATGCTATTTGTTACCACAAGTGCACTTTCTCCCTAGAATCCATATGGCGGTAGAGGAGAAAATTAAAACTCTATCATCCATACACCGACCCCTCCGGATTTACAAAGCGGTAAACATATACAGTTAATACTCTAGACATGATTTTAGCTGTTCTATGTTAATACTTATTTACCGTTGTGGTTTACATTATTTATGTATATGGCACTCAGCGGCCTCCTGCTTGTCCTGGACCATAGCACTTCTGTCATCAAATTTTGCAGGTGTCATGGTTGAAGTGGTAGAAGTGGTTGAGATCTGTATTGTATTTCACAGTGGCTTTTGGTCTGACATACAGATGCAGTAACCAGTATCCGATCACTTGCCTGGGTAAAAACTAAGGCATCTCACATTAAATGCCTCAACAGGCCTCAACATTTCTGTGAGATTCCTAATGGCCCATTGGATTAACACAGCGGGGGTCCCTGCAGTCCCATTTAGTTTGAATGGGACTGCAGGGACCCCCGCTGTGTTAATCCGATGGGCCATTAGGAATCTCACAGAAATGTTGAGGCCTGTTGAGGCATTTACTGTGAGATTGCCCCAGATTTTCCAAGGCAACTGGTGGCTGCATCTGTAATATACGTTTTGTGTTCTCCAGTCAGAATACTGTACGTACAGTACTATCAATGTTACAGTGGTGCCAGTGCTGTTATTTTTGTGTGTAAGCATAAACTAGATGTTTTCTATAAATAATTTTTCCTTTATAACAGAATATTAGCGTCCTGCTATAATCTCTTCAAAATGTCTTATAAGAAAATATATAGTCAAATTAATCTTAAAAATATATAGCATTCTTGTTTCCTTTCAATGTTAAAACCATAAAACAAGCATTTTATCATAGAGGACTAATTGTTATTACTCCCATGCTGCGGATACGGTGTTATATACTGTAATACTACAGGGAAGAACCAATAGCAGACGCTATTGCACCAGTTATCGAGCGGTTTTGCGTTAATGCAATTGCCCGGTAAAACTCACAACTGCAGTATCGGGCAATTTGCAATACAATTCACTGAATCCGCAAGTGGCTAAATTGCGTGATTTTCTAATTGCATTGTGACAATTAGTGCAATAACGTCTGCTACATCTGTACAGTAGACACCATCAAAAAGGTTAAAAATATATCTACTAGATCATTTTTTAATTTTAAGACCAAGAATGTATTTTAGGGGACCCACATGATAATTCTAATTAGGTGGAAGTGTAGTCTAAAAAGCCCATGATAACTCTTGTTGAAATGATGTGTATTGTAACAGTACAGAGACATCCTAAAACACTCAAGTCATATTTCAGCAAATAATCTTTGGCTTTGGTAACAATGTAGTGGTCTGTGGTTCAACGAACGAATGGCTATTGCATTAAAATGTATGTACTTTACATATACTGTACTGTAGATTGCAAGGATGATCCATGAAATAAGAAAGCATCTCTAGTACTTTACTATAGGGTGTTCATGCAATGTTACTTTTCAGTGCAGCATGTCTGAACACTGAATGGGTATTTTATTATCAGATACTATAGATTTCATTAACAAAGACCCAATGGAATATATAAACATAAAATTGACAGTTAACACAATTTATTTAGCATAAAATAACTTGGATTTAAAGAATAAATTGACTTTGCTTTTTCCATCGTGTGTTGACCTATAAATGCCATGAAGAGTGTCCCAACGGCTGTCACTGCCAGGTCTGATATGTAAAATGTGCGATACATAAAATTATACTGTGTTTGCATGGAATTATGGCCCTTGATAAATTACCTTTAATACCTTAACATCTGCTGTGTGGTTAATAGCTACACGAGTGGGTAAACATACAGTGTGTATACAAATTGTTGAGAGATGTCTTCATTGGTGCCAGTTTAATGTGCATTAAGACATCCCTTTGTGAGTTCAACTGGAGAAAGAATATGGGCAGGCGGTACATTTTCTGATGTTATGCATGTTAATTACAAAGATCTCTGTAAACACATCCATGTGTTTAATGTAATCATACTATAAAAAAAGATCTTCTAAACATTGCTGTAGAGCCATCAAACTGAGTTACGAAAACAAGTGGTATTGTATTGTATTGTATTGTATTGTATGTCTTTATTTATATAGCGCCATTAATGTACATAGCGCTTCACAGTAGTAATACATGTGGTAATCGAATAAATAACAGATAATATAAATAACAGATCATGGGAATAAGTGCTTTAGACAAACATAACATTAAGGAAGAGGAGTCCCTGCCCCGAGGAGCTTACAATCTAATTGGTAGGTATGGAGAACGTACAGAGACAGTAGGAGGGAGTTCTGGTAAGTGCGTCTGCAGGGGGCCAAGCTTTATGTATCATGTGTTCAGAATGTTCACAATGCTATTCGTATGCTTCTTTAATCAAGTGTGTCTTAAGGTGGGTCTTAAAGGTGGAGAGAGGGTGCTAGTCGGGTACTGAGGGGAAGGGCATTCCAGAGGTGTGGGGCAGTCAGTGAAAAAGGTTTAAGGTGGGAGAGGGCTTTAGATAAAAAGGGGGTAGAAAGAAGACATCCTTGAGCAGAACGCAAGAGTCGGGGTGGTGCAAAAGCGAGAAATTAGGGCTGAGATGTAAGGAGGGGCAGAAGAGTGTAAAGCTTTAAAAGTGAGGAGAAGAATGGAGTGTGAGATGCGGGATTTGATTGGAAGCCAGTATTATAGCTATAACAGAGTACCCTTGGGTCCCGCTTACCTCCGCTAGAGCGGGGGAGATTGTTGAGCGGTGCGGGCAGCCAGGCTGGCGACTGTATCGTCGGAGATTCCCAGCGGGTCCCTGAGCAGGGCATTGCCATCTTGCGTGCAGTTGCGCATGCGCAGCTAGTGTTACGCCGGAGTAGCCCGCAGACCAGACCTGTCCCTAGAACTGAGGTGGCAGGTATGAATACACACACCGACAGAGCAAGGGACGTGTCCGGGTTGTGGTATTAGATGGTGCCAGGCCAGATGGGGAGTATTGCGTGAATACTTGCCGGTACCGTTTTTTCCCCAGAAGAATGGTCGTTGCCGAGATCATGGGTAGGAGACGTATGGAAGCACCGAGATGAGTGCCGTGGTCGAAGGGAGCCAGAAGGTACGTAAACAGGAACAATCCGAAGTCGCGAGCCAAAGGGGGTAGTCTGCCAAACCGCGTCAAAACTGAGAGAATCAAAGAACAAGCACTGTGAAACACCCATACAAAAACTATGACGAGCGAGGAAGCACAGAACAGAGAGGGTATATAAAGCTGGAACAGCCAACCAGGAGAGGGGGCGTGCCTGATGGAGCCCAGGGAGCTTCAGTGCATTGGATGCTGTTCTTAGAGCTCAGGTGACACTCAGCAAGAGCCAGATTGTAACCGTGCGGTGTTTGGGGGCGGAGCCTGAGTGGGGATAAGTTCAAGGGCTTTTGTGTGTGCACTGTAAGTCCGACGTGCGCATGAGAGAAAGCAACGTGGGGTGTGCACGTGCACGCGGGGCGGCGATTCCGCGCCGACGACTGCGGCGCAGAGCATAGAGGAAGTACCTCGTGGAGCGTCCCACCATGCCGAGAGGTAAGTGATGCAGCTGAAGCGGTCTTGCGTGGTTGTAGTGGAAGGGTCTGAGCAGTGTAAGGAGAGAGCCGTGAGCTCCGCCTGAGGCGCTGTGTGCTCACATTCCTACCAGCTAGTCCCTGAGTGCGCCGGCCATTAAGGAGCTTTGCACATGCGCATTGGGAAGCATAAGCGGAGGCGAATAGGGAAAGGCTGAGAGATAGGGACTACATGTCCCATGAGCCTTAGGGGCTGGCGTCACGGCGTGCACAACAGCAAATGGGACTCCAGAATTCTCCTGCACGAGAAGATACATTTTACGCGCTGGGACCACACTGTCACTGGGAGAGGAAAATGGTAGGTTGTGTGTGCAGGACGTCTGTGGCCCCTGCACTAGGCCAGAGACCCCCCCAACTCCCCTCAGCTTGTCGCTGCTGCAGGGACAGGCCCATAGATGGGGACACTGTTCTGTAGTACCAATGTGAGGACACAGATAGGACGCAGCTGTAACATGGCATCAGGTGGTCTGGGACCAGATCACCCCCTACAGATATGAGACAATCTTCGTTGTGGCACCGTCCATGCATGACACCACCCAACGTAGAGGCGGGGGCTATACCGGCATCGCTGGATCAGTGGATACGCATTACCTTCCCACAATACCCGGGTGTAGGAGCCCCTGGGCCGGTACAACAAGTGCACCAACTTTTTAAGATTTTTAAGATGCATGCCATAAATGTTGTACTGCAAAAAAACAAACATTTTTTTTACCCCATACGATAAAAATATCAGTACTGGCAGTAAAATGACAAAATATCACACATTTAGTCATTTTGGTGCCAGTCATCAACTTTAACATTTTATCGCAACAAGGCTGACGCAAAAAAAATACTGCATTTTTTTTATCGCTTACTCCAGGCTGGCATTAACCCTAACTTGCTTATGCATATAATGGCCATTACATACTGTAGGCAAGATAAAATAAACCAACATGGAATAGATGAAAAAACAATACGAACTATCAAGATGGGTGTCTACACAAGTATTTTAATTACACATTTTTCATGATATTCACCTCAATAGCTCAAGTTATCAGGTAGTCATGGATTTCCATGACTAGCTGACCCCTAATGGCTAATAGAAGGTTAATATTTTAATCAAACTACAGTACCTATCCCTCTTGGATTCCTAAGTGGCTAGTAAGGCATTCCATAGCAAAGCTTTATTAACTGCTAAGGAAAACAAGGGGTTAACCTTTACCACAACACCCAGGAGTTCTAACACCTTCCCCCAACAGCAGCTCCCATAACTCTACCCCTCCAACAAACATCACCCGCCCCCCCCCCTGTAGAGTAATAGCCATTAGTCCTATTAGCCAAATGTGACTAATAGTGCTTTTTGCACAATAAATGAAACAAATAACAATCTAACATACATAGGAGGAGGTGGTACAGAGAGATACCATTAGAGCAGTAGTGCTATAATGGCTTTGGCACATCTAAACTCATATTCACTAGACTGGGGGTTGAGGCTTGAAAGAACATTAGCACCCTGTTTTTAATCTGGCCCTTATTTCATGATTGTCCCCCGAAATGTATGTGAACTGACATTTGAAATAACTTTTACGTATAATTATTTAATATGTGGCAATTATTATGTTTTAAAATATTGCATTTATTTGCTGTAGAAAGGTTTACATTATTTTCAGTGTTATAACAAACATGTAGACAACACAATATACATATATGTGAAGAAGTTGTAGCAAGTGTCCTAATTTGTGGTCTAAAAACGTAAATAGCTTGTCTGGATTAGGGAACATTATAATTCCGAATTAGCATTTTGGGTTTGCACCTCTTCTCTACTTTGGTAGCTATTTTGGTAGTAACACAGGTCTGTTGTCTTAAAAAGTGTATTCAACTCTTTAGTTGCATGTAATTGCGTTCCATGTACATCTTTTTTTTTTTTTTTTTTAATGTTCAGCATGTGTTAATGAAGATCATTGTGTGACCAAAAACACTGATCCAGGTTACAGATCATCATGTAGCATGCTGAGTTTCTCCATCAGGACCTTGTGTGGCAGCAATTGTGCAAAATCTGCTTGGAGCTTGTGTAGATTTTTCCTGTGACTGAAGCCTGCTTGTTGCCCATAACAGAGACCTGCCTGTTACCCGTGTCCCAGGCCGCTCTTTATTGTCACTTGAACTTCAGTTTGATGCAGTTTCTTGTGTCTCCGGTGAAGAGACAGAATCTAAGGTGAGAGTCACAGTTTCATCACTAGATGACTTTTGCTGCCCTTCAGATGTGCTACACACTGGCCAGGTTAATGCCAGAAAGGACCTACAAAAGATATACAATCAGATATTTTAGATTGTAAATGTATTATGTTTATTTGTTAAATGTAAGCATTACATTTATGAATATAATATCCATGTTTTAATGTTATTATGGTTAAATATTATTATTTTATGTAATCACACATTAATTTATTTGATATGTCACTCTACAGTATGCACACAAATATTAAATTGTCTGCATAAATTATTTACCCATACTTACATATTAAAATATTTGTCTTAGTTAACCAAAGTTAACCAATTTGTCTTAGATAACCAAAAATAAACAATCTATTGTATGGTTATACAGTACAATACTGTTAGTTACGCATATTAAGCTGTTTCTAACCAGCGCTCAACTTACCAGCTTCTTCTTTCTCCTGCACATGGCGACCTGTGTTGGTATATCTACAGATGTCTTCAATGATTTCATTGTAAATGACAGATTTGAGTATTTCCTCATAGTTGCTATAGAATACATTAAGGGTAAGTTCTCCACCTTTCACTCTCTGGTGCCTGCACTCTGGTGCCATTTTTTCCTTTTAAAGTCCAAACGGTGTTTGTTGCCGTGCTGGACCACTCTTGGAAAGACCCCATATGCTGTTTACAGACTGTACTGCGTACTGCACCAGTGCCAATTCTTTATGACCATCGAGGTCTTATGCATTAGGTGCTCCATAATCTGTTCATACTGTAGATTTTCTTCATCAGAGAATTTGACATTTCTCATTCTCTAACATTGAAAAGTAAAACAAAAAGGAAAGTCCTTGGCGCTTGAAGGACAAAAAAAAGAGGAAACCAAAAAAAAATATTGTGTGGTATCTTTATAAACAATTGAAAATAAGTAAAATGGTGAGATACTGTGTGTATTGGATATCTGTGTTGGATATCTGTGTTCTCTACTAACAAGGGAGGTTCTCACTGAAGGTCTTACGGGAAGTACCACAGACCCTCCTGGTCTGTGGAAACAGGCCAGAAGAGGATCACCCCCGAAACATAGCTCCCTTTAAGTACTCAGTTATTTTGTTTTCCTTTCCCTTTTCCCTCCTAACCCCTTTTACTTCCCCCTTCCTCTCTTTTTTGTCATTTGTTCTGTTTAGTGTTCCCCACATGCACACCGTGCTCCATTTTTTGGACTGATTTGTGTTCATATCCATTATGCTCACACACTCTGCCCTGTTTTATTTCTACCCGTTTTTTGTATTTAAGCACTGTGCCTACACTGTCCATTTACCAGCGTTGCTATCACGATATTCAGAAAGCCTCAATTACCTTTGATAGCAAAATTCACAAAACGGGCGAATAGCCAGCGGCGTGAAGATCGCATCTCTGAAAAGGCCTTAGCCGGCGATTCCTTTCAGCTGCAGAGGGAGCTGCTCAAAGAGAGCCGTCTCTCCCTGCGTAAATCTCGCTCTAAATTTATGCTTTTTAATATACATTTTATTACTAGTGTAGATGAGCAGGGGGTCTCCGGAGCAGAACGTGTTGATTTCAGGTCCAGGGACCCCCTGCTTCCTGGGATACAGGCCCTGTTATGGGGTGCCGGTATCTCCTATGCATTTTATTCCCATGGTCATGGGACGCGGGACATTTAAATGCATAGGAGATACTGGCACCACATAATAGGGCCTGTATCTCGGGAAGAAGGGGTTCCCTGGACCTCAAATCAACAAGGTTCTGCTCCGGAGACCCCCTGCTACAATACACTAGTAATAAAACCAAAAAAAATTAAACTAATTTGTTACCGTAGCGGCTATCTGCTATGGTAAAGAATCTGCTTTAATGTAATTTTTTATTAATAGTGTAACTTGGGAAGCAGGGGGTCCTCGAGGCTGAAATCAATGTGATTCATCCCAGGAGACCCCCTACTCCCAATAAGCCACTAAGGCAATGAAGGGATTAAGGAACAACAGTAGCTTTATTGGGGGCAGAGAGGAGGAATGAAGCGGGCCCTTCATTCACCCCCTCTGCCCCCAATAAACATCACAATATGTACTAACCACCAATACACAACCCACACACCCATTGTGCCCCACATAAAACCATAATTTATTTTTTAATACACACGATTGATACCTGAGGCCAGCGGAGGTCACTGGGTGGTCCCCATGGGTGTCTGGGGGCCCTCGGGTAGTTCCCACGGGTGTCTGGAGGCCCTTGAGTGGTCCATGCAGGTGTTCCCCATGGGTGTCTGGGTATTCTCAGATGGTGTCCGTGGATGTCCGAGAGTCCTTGGGTTGTTCCCGTGGGTGTCAGTGGGTTCTCGTGGGTCCCTGCTGGCCTGCAGTACCAATCCTGTAGCAAATTTTTTTTGGGCATACATTGCAATAAATAAACCTTCCCCCCCAACCCCCCAACACATACAGTACTGTAATGGACAAAATAACTATTATCCAGATATGGATAATAGCTCTTTTGCCCATTATTAAATAAAACATTAACCAGCTAGCATTAATAAAGTAAATAAACTTTTCTACTTACCCCTGCCATCATGAAGGGTCTCCTTGTCAGCATACTGCAGGGCCAAGTCCTCCGTTGCCGGAAATAATACAATAAATAATAATTTAATGGCCCCTAACACCTTAATCATTTTAGCGGTTAATAACCGTTATAGTAATTAAGGGGTTAACCCACCTTCCCCCGCTATCCACCCTGGAAGCCTAACCACCCTCCCTGGGCCACTATACCCACCCTGTACCCATTGATTGGCAGAGTGGCACATCATATCCATATAATATGGGCATGATAAGCCACTATAGCACTCAATGGTCACCCTAATAAAAATGCATTAATGCCCAAAGTACACAATAATACAACATATACACAAGCACCTAAACAATCCAATTGAAGAAATAAAACCATTTGCCAACCAATTAAATAAATATAAGCACTAGACAACCAATCAATTAAATAATTTAAAGCACTAACCAACAACTCAATTAATTAATTAAACCACTAGCCAACACATCAATTAAAACCAGTAGCCAACAAAATACATAACTAAATAAAAACGCTAAACCATTTGAAATTTAAATAAAAACAAGCCATCCAAATTACAAAGAATGTAAGCGAAACAATATACAGAAAACTAAAATAAAACAATCAATAGAAAAAAAGCATTTGCCAAAAAATGCATTGGCTATCACTGTATTTATCTGTACCCTAAACTGGCACAAATTAAGACATTAGCAGTCAACGGGCAAAAAACCCCCCATTAAAATACAAAAATAACATTAAAAAACCTGTAAAAATACAATTACATATATTCAATATTTTTCTTACCTTTAGAAGCATTAGCCCTTCGAATCCCGGCGAATCTGCAAGTTCTTGTACCGCGACCCGAGAAAAAACAGACACCCGTGGGGACCACCCGATGGCCACCAGACACCCACGGGGACCACCTGCAGGCCCACAGACACCCGTATGGAGAACCTGAAGACAACCGGACACATACGGGGACAACCCGTGGGGACCACCCAAGGGCCCACAGACACCCGCGGGGACCACCTGAGGACCCCCATGGCCTCTGTTATCAATCACGTGGGGGTAGAGGAGGTGGGTATTAGTGTTTATTGTGGGTAGCGGGTGGTGGGTGAAGGGGGAATTTGGCCCTTGGTGGGTAGCGGGAGGGGTTTACCCTTTCATTGCCTTAGCGGTTTGCTGCTAAGGTAATGAAGTTGCCTGTAAATGCATTTTTATTGCATGGGATTCATGCCTCTGATGCTGATATTATTGGGTATCAGCTCCGGAGAACCCCGACATCAATCCGATGCAGAAAAAGCATTTACAGGCAACTTCGTTACCTTAGCAGCAAACCACTAAGGCAATGAAAGGGTAAACCCCCCCCGCTACCCACCAAGGGCCAAATTCCCCCTTCACCCACCCCCCACTACCCACAATAAACACTAATTCCCCCCAAAGTCCTGTCTCACCGCTTCTCAGCAGGTTCTCACCACCTTCACGCCAACTTTTCCTGGCATGAGTATTTTGTTAGAAACTCACCATTCTAGAGCCGCAATAGGTCTTTATAACCTAATCACGGCTACTAGAATTGCACAAGTTTCAGAACCTGCTGATAAGTGGCTTATCGCCACTCACACAGCGATTTTTATTTTTTTTAACGCTGAAGTTTTTTTGCGATTCATTATTTTATCGCCCACTTATCGACGCTTACAGAATCATCAGCATTTTGGGGCGATAAGTGCTCGATAAGTGGCTTATGAACGTTTAGTGCATAGGCCCGTTACTCTTTATTTATCTTTGAGTGCTGGGAACGTAGTTGGGTTTCAGAATGGTGTTCATGGATAAATCACTGCTCTCTAAAGAGAACATTGCTGTCCTTCTGAAGTTCCCCAAAGAGCACATAGATAATCCAGAAGACTTCTGGAACAATGTTCCCTGGACAGACGAGTCAAAGGTAGAAGTTTTGGCCTCAACGAGAAACGTTATGTTTGGCGAAAACCAAAACTGCTTTCGAACAGTAGAACCCCATTACAAACCGTCAAGCACTGTGGTGGGAGTGTGATGGTTTGGGGCTGCTTTGCTGCCTTGGGACCTGGACGGCTTGCCATATTTGACACAACCATGAATTCTGCATTGTATCAGAAGATTCTGGAGAAGAATGTCAGGCCATCCAACCGTGAGCTGAAGCGAAAGTGGATCATGCAGCAAGACAATGATCCTAAACATACATACAAGCAGGCTGACAAAAGAATGGCTGCAGAATAAGAAATTCTGCGTTTCAGAATGGCTTAGTCAAAGTCCCGACTAACCCCCATTGAAAAGTTGTAGCAGGACCTGAAACAAGATTTCCATGCAAGGAAGCCCTCAAATATCACTGAGTTGAAGCTGTTCTTTAAGGAGGAATGGGCCTAAATTCCTCAAAACTGATGTGAGAGGCTGACCAGCAGTTACAGGAAATGTTTGGTTGTAGTCATTGCTGCTCAAGGGATATTAAACCTAAAGGTTCACTCATGGATCAACATTTGTGGATAGATAAATTTTGAAAAAGTATCATGTTTTTGTGCAATTTGTTTGATCGGGTTATCTTTATCTATTATTAGGACTAAAATCTAATAACATTTTAGGGTTGAAATATGTGAAAATCCTACTTTTTCTCACCACTGTATATATGGGAGGGCCAAGGATTTAAAATTTAGAGCAGATAGATTTAAAAACATATATAAAATGCTGTATTTATGTAGAAAATAAAAAAAATGAAGATTTAGGAGGCAATCAATACAATTCCAGTGGGTTGTTCGTGAACAGTACGGAGAAAATATATTCATAGTACTGTATATACTGTATAACATTCTATAGACTACTATAACCCATATTAAAATCCCTGTTTCCATAATTTAGAAAACACTTAGATCAGTGTGTGTTTTATAACATTTAAACGTTGAACCAAAAAGGAGATCAGAGTAATGAAGATAATTAAAACATAACATTTATTCAAATCAAAAATAAAATTATTTGTACATAAGATATATCAAAGAGGGGGAGAGGTTGGTATATACTGGGAGGGAAGCTTTGCCCTATTGCTAGGGTCTTTTCACTCATATATAGTGGTATAGATCCTAATGTGGGTATTAGTGGAGGCTGGTAACCATATGAGAAAGGTAAATCTTTAAAAGTGGTATAATAGTTCACCTAAGAGCATCATTTTACTTTGTATACCTTGAATACAGATCCCAGGAAGGTACCTTTTATTGTAATCCAAAGGTAACAGGAGTGGTTTTTAAAAGCCAGCTATTAGCTTAAGAGTGCTCTTATATAAAGAACTATAATGTACTTAGTAAATTGGATTAGTGTTGTGCTTGTGAGCTATTATCTTGCTACATAGGGCTGGAAACAGATATATCCTTTAGAACCCCATGTAATCGCTCAGCATGCATCTGCAGATACTGGTCCAATAGTGCCCAAGAGTTCTGATAGAGATAGATGTCTGCTTAGCTCTAAGAAATACCAATGCTCGAGTTAGATAAATGAGGGTAGTGAATATATAGTAAGTAATGCCTCTTCTCACCTTAAATATATTAGTCATAGGTAGTTCCTATATATTTCTACTCTCAGTGTGATGTGCACTTGCTAGAAACCCTGCATCATTCCCAGAACGAGGCTCTGCCCCCGTGACGTCTGACAACACTCGCTACTAATCCTGACGTACGTCACACTTTATTGGAGCTTTCTCAAGGGAGTGCTCCCTTCCTCAATTACACAATATTTAAATATGCATTCTTAGAAAAAAAAACAAATAAGTAGAGTTGAGAAAGATCTTCATTTACAGTATTTGATTTAAAAAGTGCACTAGCATGTGTGAAGCATGGGATTATATAGATATGTGTGGACCATATATAATGTCTCCATACTTTAAACTTTATTCCACGCCTAAATCAAGAAATGTAAAAACATAGAAAAGTAGTGTTTTTTATTTTTTTTGGAATTATAGGGATAATTTAGAAACAACTGTCCCCTTTTAACAGATATATTTAATGTAAAGATAATACATTAAAGTATAGTATAGTTAACGTACATTCAGAAGGATCAAAAATAAAAACTACCTAAAGATGCATTTCAAGAATATTCCAAAGATATTTACCTTAACGGGTATTTTTTTTTTTTAAAGATTCCAAAAAGCATTTAGAAAATGTCTTACAAACAATATCCATCCATCTTTCCAACATAACCCTTAGAGTTAAAACACTGCATGATTGTAACTTTATACTGTATAACAAGAAACCCAAATTGAAATCTATATAGGGACCATCTGGCTGTAAAGTCTTTAAAACATAGCTCCAGTAACTTTCCCTTTGTGAGACCTTTTTAATTCTATCCCCTCCATTCCAATCACATTGAACTGATTCTATGTCAATTACCCTAAAGCCAGATGGATATTGTTGGGTTTGCAATCTGAAATGGATAGAAACACTCTGTGGGGCAAGTCCCTTCATGATTGTCACTAATTTCACTACCTGTGTGCACGACTGTGTATGTGAAAGGGGTTAAAACATCCAGCAATCCAGCTGACTTGCCTCTCTGCAGGGCACTAAACATGAGCAATAACTTCCCAAAAACTGTCTCAGTACACCTCAATTACGCTGCTGTCTCCACAAAGAATAATTTACGGTCTTACCCTCAGGAAACCTTGGTCCTCTGTTCACTTGAAAAAGATGTAATTAGCACAAAAACCCAATGTGAGAAAATGTGGTTAATCTCTTCAGAAAGGTACGAGGTTCAATTAGAGCTCAAAGACAGTAATGATTACATTTTAGATTTAATATACAGAAAGTGGTACAGTGCTTGTTTACAGAGACGGATGTTACAAAATCATATATATATACAGTATATATACAGGATTCTGGGAGCTGGCGAGATGCCTCCTCTCCCCTCAGTGTCTCAATGTCTGTATTTACTTCCTGGTCTGCACCGTGAGTGTCAGGAGCCACAGCCAATCCCAGCCTCTCACCGGCTGGCTGAACCTCTAGCCTGGGACCACTCACACGGGTGGCGACAGAAGGAAAAGGAAGCAGACAGGGAGCAGTCATAGGGAACCGAAGGAGAGGAGATGTGATGTGTACGGGTGAGGAGAGGATATTTGCAGAGGAGATGTAACTTATCTAGCCATGGCAGGTCCAGACTATCGTTCTGCCTTCATGTCACGTAAGTTCTGATAGCTACAGATTGTGGCAGGTTATCCTGTGGGTTTACCCCTCCTCATGCGGCCTCTCTGAGTGACCGGGGTGGAGGTGAACAGGAGTCTGTGTATAGCCAATCATGGTGCAGACCCTGTGCTCTCCCCCTCTGGGCTTAGAGAGGAAGCGTTCAAATTATAGGAGTTTAGCTCAGCCCCTCCTGGGGGTGGGGGGGAGAGTCAGTTCAAGTTCCTCCCAGCTTGGAGTGAGACGTGCGACGTGCCTTCAGCCCCTCCTGGGGCTGAGTGAGCCCAAGATCTGTGCAGAGCACAAAGCCTCAATATTACCTGCTGGCCAGCACCATCCAGGGGTCTGGGACCCATTCTCCACTATTTATTTATTTATTTATAAAATATTTAACCAGGAAGTAATACATTGAGAGTTACCTCTCGTTTTCAAGTATGTCCTGGGCACAGAGATGCAAACGCTGTGATACCACCTGTATTGGCTGCACCAATAAAGATCCTTTTTATATACTTCTACCTAAGTAGCAGAGGTAAGGGAGAAAAGACTGTCATAGCGGGGACTGCCTCCAGCTCTGCTGGAGACTACTGTGACTGGAGGTGCTGACACCTATAAGAAGAACCTGAGGATCCCCAAAATGCTATCCTGTTCCCCACAAAATCGCAGAAGCTCATCTCTCCTGGACCCTCACAGGTAACCAGCACCACACAGACCTGTAGCCTTGGCAAGATCTCCCGGGGGGGTGGGGGGGAGTGTGAGAAACAGTGCTACATAGGTACTATAACATACATTTTACTTAAATGGTTTTATTCATGTTGAGTCTATTAATAGTTAATGTTATCATCTACTGTATATCAGTGATCCACAACACATGCCCAATCACATGCTGTAGTAAATGTTAATGGTGCAAGTGCATTTATTTTAGCAAGGAGATGGCTGACAACAAGAGCTAAATATATTTTACAGGATGCCAGCAGAAGAAGCCTATGGCTGAACCAAGTGGTTTTAGTTCGCTACGGTGGTTGAGCGAGTGCCCAGCAGTACAGACGCCAGAGAAGAGAGGAAATTCACTGTCTATTCAGTCGCATTCAGACCAGATCAAAACCAGGAACTAGCTGCGATCTTGGGTTGCCAGAGGGCCCTATACACGGTGACACCAGCAGCAGTGAGGTCTTTCAGGATACACTCTGCGACGGAGCAAACAGATGGTTGTCTGGCTGCATGTTGGGGCATGAGCTTGCTCATACAACGCTATATATTCTGTGGCATATTGTGAGTGTGCATTTGCTTTAGTTTGTGATATTGAAACCCTTATACTCAGATTTTACACTAATATCGGGCACTTTTTTCTCTTTTTGTTTTTCTGGGAGTTTGTTGAACCCAAGGAAGAAGCTGCAAGGATCCTTACAAATCATCAACAAAGTGTACCCATTTCTGGATTATAGATCAATTCACAAAACATTTTTTTGGTCTTATTCATGAACTTTGGACTTTTATATATTTTTTCATTTTTAACATTTTTATTTAAATTGTTATTGTTGATATCATTAATATATATTTTACATTTTTTATTTTATTTTTATATCAATTTTCTCACAATATTGCATCAATCACTTTAGCTCTATTACCACATATTGTTGCATTGACATGTTTTTATAATATTAGTTATTTATTAGTCATCTGGGTTTAAATAGATTTGTGTCATTTAGCACTATTAGGTTTATCGGGTAAACACAAGCAGAGGTGATACTTCATTGGGCGCTGTCTAATCAATTATACACATATATATATATATATATCAATCACCCCTGCACATCATATCTCCTCTCCCTCCCCCTGCACATCACATCTCCTCTCCCCGCTGCACATCACTTCTCCTCTCTCCCACTTGCACATCATACAGTATCTCCTATTCCCCACCCTGCACATCACATCACATCTCCTCTCCACATCACATCTCCTCTCCACATCACATCTCCTCATTATGATGGTTAAATTATGATAGTTGTGCTGTTACTGTAAAAGAAAGGAGTATGTGTGTTTGTGTCCATTATTCTTTGTGGGACAGAAGGGAAGATACAAGGGAGCTTCGATGATGCTGTGGTGAATCCTCACTAGGTATCTGATGCTTAGCAGCAACAGATACCACGGTTATAGTCCATGTTTGGGGGACAGGGCTGGGCACAGCACCTCAGTCACTTAGCTTCCAGTTCATATTCCTCATCGTATTCCTCATCTTGGGATGCACTTCTTTTTGGTCTCCACTTAACCTGAGAGGGATGTAGGATGGTCCCATAGAGGGTACCTTCTCCTTATATGGTCATTCCTTTCCTAACATGCCTTCCTGGGGGTTATTGTATGGTGGCGGATAATTGAGTGTGGGGGGTGGGAGCGGGAATAATTTGCTGGGAAGGGAGGAATTATGTGTGGCGAGTAATTGTGTTGTGGGGGAGTGGAGTGCAAATTGAGTTTGAGGGATAATTGTGTGTGGGGGTGGGATAATTGGGTGAGAGGGGAATAGAGGAATTGTGTGTGGGCGATTAATTGTGTGTATGGGATAATGGCGTGTGAGGGGTTACATTATAGTTTATTTATTTAAGAGTAGACCGTGTTGAATGGGTGAGATCTGTCACAGTTTTGCAAATTAAATATATTTTGCCACATGATGTGTTCTTTAATGTTCTTTCTTGTTTCTTCAAATATAAAAATCGTAACTGGATTCCTTAAATATCATCATTAAAAAAATGTTTTTTTTGGTCAACGCGAACAAAATAAATAGTTTTTTATTTTTCTGACTGCATGAATAAAGTCAGCCGTTTGAGTCTTCCATTTTGCCTTCACCAATTTTGCCCAGTCTAACAAGCAATATCATCAGAATTATCATCAGAATTATAAATTGTTGCCATGGGTACCATTTATGACATCTTTACAAATACTATGAATCCAGGACAGGAAGGGAGCAGGATCGTCAGGAACACCCAGAAAAAAACATACAATAACAAATCATAGTGTAGTACTTATGGACAATTATGGGTCAGAATTCAAGAAGAAACTTGGCTCTTACGGATCGCCTACTTACAAGAAGCAGGATAAAAAACAGCGTTTTTTGTATGTAAAGTTGAATAATATATTCCTCCGCCTAAGATAGCAGCATACAGCAGTCACTGATGATTGTAAGCTGGATGGTGTGATCGCCGGGGCTTTCGCTCTCACAAACCAGCAACCGCATTCATACAGAGAGAAGAGGGAAACATAGTGTGTACCAGGTAACACTAAAAATTTATAGAAGAAGCATAGAAATGTGTACTCACAATGCAACGTGTGAGCACATTCACATAAAGGTTTCTTGGATATCCTTAGGCGGAGGAATATATTATTCAACTTTACATACAAAAAACGCTGTTTTTTATCCTGCTTCTTGTAAGTAGGCGATCCGTAAGAGCCAAGTTTCTTCTTGAATTCTGACCCATAATTGTCCATAAGTACTACACTATGATTTGTTATTGTATGTTTTTTTCTGGGTGTTCCTGATGATCCTGCTCCCTTCCTGTCCTGGATTCATACGTTTTGTGAGGGAATCAGTGTATATTCCCTGGAAGGTTGAGAGTTTCTTTCAGTTACACAATATATCATTTAATATTATTTAAATATCACTATCACTGTGTTTTAGCGCCACACTGAATCACTGGGTTTCACATCTTTACAAATACTGAAATATTTATACATCTTTGAGTTTTGAAAAACACTACAATTGTCAAAGATCTAATCCTTTCAACCTATCACTGCAATTTGCTTGGTGCTAACTGTATTACTTCCTGGTAAAATATTTTATAAATAAATAAACTGCACCTTGACCTGGACTTCACCTTGAAATAATAATATTTTTTATCGTAATATTTTATAAATTATAATGATGATGATAATAATAATGTTTATTGCTATGTAGCACTCACAAATGTTTATATATGAATGCAAAAGTGGAGCAATTCAAGGGCAAAATAACTGCACGATATGTATCAAAAAGAAAAAATCCCATTGAAAGTAATACAATTTTCTCCACATTTTGAAATATTAATATATGAAGACTATATGCAGGCTATAATATGCTTTGCTTATAACTTGCATGCACAATACAACTCTGTCATTAAGAGCTTACTATTTAATTTTGGTGTCTTAGGTACAGGGAGATAAAGTGACTTCCATAAAGCTGGGGAGATAAGATAAGGGCAGATGACACTGGCATTTTAACCAGATTCACCCACTTAAAAGGCAGTGTTTTTACCTGTAAGCTTCTCCCTTATCACAGACTTTTTAGAACGCTTTCCTTACTTGCTGTGCTTAAAATGACCACACAGCAATCATAACTACTACATACTACATAGGTGGTTCCTGTGAGCCTTGATATTACTTTGAGAGTGAAAGAGACAAAGGGGCCTATTCTATAACCCTCAATAAACCACTGACGGAGGCCTTTTTTGGCCAAAATGCCTACTGCTATTGTGTAAGCCTCGATAAGTGGGCGATAAAGGCATGAATCAACAATTTTTTCAGCCGTAAAAAAAAAAAATCGACGGGTGACCGGCGATAAGTCCCTTATCTGCAGATTCTGAAACACATGCAATTTTAGTAGCCTCGATTAGCTTATCAAGGCTAATCGCGGCTGTAGAATAGCGAGTTTCTCCCAAAATCCTCATGCCAGGAAAAGTTGGCAGGAAGGTGGTGAGAAGCTGCTGAGAGGGGGTGAGAGAGGACTTAGAAAAAAAATGCATTTTTTTCTGCAACAGATTCATGCCAGGAATCTCCGGAGCTGATACCCATTAATATCAGCACTGGAGGCCCCTGGCATGAATCCCAGCCGTTTTCGTGTGCTCTGCTGTATTCCACGTGGCATTAACGTGGCCAATCTCCGCAGGCACCCATGTTTATCGCGGTTGCTTTGTTTGAATCTCATGGATTCTGTTTCTTTGTGGCAATGCAATGCAATGAAATTAATTAATTGTAATGTGTACAGTACTGTGCTACTGTGGTACTGTGTCAATTTCAAGTGTTTAAAAACCAGAACACTAAAATGCCATTTTAGGCGGTACGGTTGGAAGAAATCGCGCCATGACATGGGTATTCCGAGGTATACAACACGTGAAGTGTTCGAATAACGGCAGCCTCATCTGTACATGCAACTTCATTACCTTAGTGGCTAACCACTAAGGCAATGAAGGGGTTAACTACCAATGTCATGTTTATTGTGGGTAGCGGGGGTGGTGAAGGTGGTATTTGGCCCTTGGTGGGTGTTTAGGCCCATTATCTTATCGGTTAATAGCGTTAAGGTAATGAAGGAGTAACCCCAACGCTACACACACGGTAGGTATAAACACCCACAAAGGGCCAAATGCCAACTTCACCCATCCTCGCTACCCACAATAAATATTTTAAAACACAACAACCCTACTACCCACCTCCTCTAACCCCAACAATTCCCCCCAAACACATAGAGTAATGGGCAAAACTACTATTATCCACATATGATAATAGTGTATTTGCCCATTATAAAATCAAACATTAGCCAGCATTAATAAAGTAAATAAAACATTCAACTTAACCCTGCCATCATGTAGGGTATCCTTGTCGGCATACTTCAGGTCCATGTACTCCGATGCCAGCAAGAATACAAGAAAAAATGCAATCTAAAGACCCCTAACCCTTAATCACCTTAGAGGTTAATAACCGCTATAGTAATTAAGGGGTTAACCCCATCCCTCGCTGCCCACCTTGGAGGCCTAACCACCCACCCTCTACCCATTGATTGACACAGTGTTATATCATACCCATATAATATAGCACTCAATGGTCAACCTAATAAAAATCATTAAGGCCAAAAATAAACACTAATAAAAGAAATACGCAAGCACCTAAACACCCCAGCAATAAAAAAAAATTAAAAACCCTAATAGTACACATGAATAAAACATTTCTATAACCAAAACAGCAAAACAGTAAAAATTATGTTATTTCAAAACATAAGAAATAAATAAACACCAATCCAATCAATTAAATAAATTAAAGCACTAGCCAACCAATCAATTAAATAAATAAAACAACTTTAGAAGTCTTCACCCTCCGAATCTCGGCATATCTGGAAGCTCTTGACCCGCAACGTCATCACCGGCAATCCATCTACCTTGAAGATCAGGAACAGGTAACACAAATCTTCTTTCTTTTCTCTTCTTTCACCTTCTTCTATTTTCTGCTGTAATTATTTTTTTCTTTTATTCTATCTTCATCTGTCAATCCAAAAACCCCATGTTAAATCCAAACGGATGTTGCCACATTGACTTCTTCCATTAAAATGAGACATACAGGGCGTGCCGATGACGTCAACCAGAGTGGAGGGCTGAGAGGAGAGCTCCGGAGACTCGATCAAATAACCGATCAAAATAGCACCCTAATCCCGACAAAATCCACTCCCACTTACCTTCCCCAACTCCAGAACACCCAGCCATGTCCCACAAATCGAAAAACCAGTCCGGGCAGGGGGTTACAAAGTACTTTACCCCCGCGAGACAGAGCTCCGATGCAGGAGCAAAAAAACAAGATGGCGGCTCCCCACCCGTCGCACGCGGAGCTAAGCCCCCAACGGAGGACCGTGACAGAGTCGGAGAGATTCAACCCACAGACGGGGGTATCACTAAAGCTTACCTAGAGGATCTGCACAGCAAGCTCTACAGGTCCCTGCAGGCTGATCTGCGTGAGGCAGTTACTGAAATCAAGCAGGATCTGCAAGGCTTGACAGTGAGAACCACGGCACTTGAGAGCAGACTGGAAGAAGCCCTTAAGCACAAGGCAGAAGCAGATGAGGAAATCACCCGGCTGGGTGCTGAAATCCACTGCCTGCGAGACGGACTAGAGGACCAGGAGAACCGGGACCGCCGGCAGAACATTCGAATCCGTGGTATCCCTGAAGCGGTTCTGCCTGGTCCCCTCAAAGAACATCTGACAGACCTGTTCACAACACTCTGTGGGGAGCTTGAAGAGAGAGACCTCGAAATTGATAGAGGCCACAGAGCGCTTGGCCCGATGTCGGACGACCCTAACAGGCGCCGGAACGTGATAGTCCGCCTACATAGTTATACTACCAAGGATAAATTTATTGGCGCTTGCCGGGAACACAACTCTATCCAATTCAGGGAGGAATCGATCCAGGTTTACAATGACCTGTCTAAAATGACTATCAATCGCCGTAAAGAACTGTGCCCTCTAACCCTGATACTGCGGGACAAAGGAATCAAGTATAAATGGGGATTCCCTTTCAAACTAATAATAAATCACAAAGGGAAATTCTTCACAGTTCGTTACCCCGAACACATGGACCAGATGGCGCGGGCCCTTGTCCTGACCCTCTCGACACCCCGAGCCAACGAGTCAAACCGTCTCCAGGGCCAGGACACCGACGATCTCCCGGTAAGAGCCTCAGAGAGATTGGCGGGTCAAAGGCAGGCGCGTGATAAGTAACGGCCTTCTGACTTGCCACCCACACCAATCTTCCAGGGACTCCATCGCAGCTCATCTTCAGATGAGCCAGAAACCAAGGGGCCTTACTTTTGACCTGACCATCCAGGACCATCCGGACGAGATCTCAAGGAACGATCATCCTACCCCTGTTGGAGCTACACTCAACCCATCGATGACAGCGAATGCGACCCGCCAGAGGACGTCGAGATCCACTGGAGATCCAGACCCCTGCATCTCCCCAAAGCCCTTTCACTTACCCCCTCCCCCATGATTGATGGAGGACCACTGTTTCAACCTCTGGCCAGAAAGAGTGCAGACCCTGTGGCCCCAGAGAGCAGACACCCTGAGTTTCCAGTGCGATGCAGAGAGAAGCGGGCTCCTGACCACTCAAAGGACGCTGTTCTCCCCTGGAGCACTAAAGCCCATGAACACTCGTGGAAGACGTTGTTCCTGAAGGGTCTGTAATGGGAGATTATTAAAATGTTTCTTTAGAATAGACATTGCCAAGTTAGGTTATGTTATATGGTTTTCCCGGTTATATAGATTGCTGATATCCCCCTTAGAATATGGTGAAATGCTGCTGCCCACCCTCCCCCCCCCTCTCTCCCCTCCCCTCTCCTGACTTCCATCTACCATCCTGGCCTATCCCTCAGCCTCCAACTTGATTCCCTATCCAACCCCGGTGCCCCCCCTCCACCCCCCTCTACCCCTGTACCCCTACGTATAGCATGGTCCATCCCCCTCACCCGAACCCTGGTGAGGTTGCTCCTTCGAGGGCCCATGAGAGCGGGATCCCTCGGCAAGGAAAACAAACAGAGGGGTTAAACACTGTCACTGGCTTGAGTTGTACACGGATCTACACGTGCTGTAACAAAATGGAGTAATGGAAGTTTGATGCATTCCCCATTCCCCCCTCACCTCCCCTACCTTGCCCCACCCCTGCCCTTTCCCTCCCCTGCACTTTCCCTCCCCTCCCTCACCCCCTTCCCTCCCTCACACCCCCCTCTCCTCCCTCCCCCTCCCACCCCTCTAATCCCCCGCCCTGCCCCCTTTCAAACCCGAGCACCTGTGATATGCTATATATCCCTCCACTCCCTGCCCCCCCCCCCACACATCCTCCCTGTCCCCACAGCCTTCCGATGTTTAACTTCTATAATGGTTGGAAATAAGCTAAATAAGATCTGCCGCACGCCCCCCACAGAAAGATGGGGAGACACAAGAACATTCTCCCATAGAAGAACGGGTCAACTATGTAACGGGCACCCTCTAATCCAGTTATATGAAAATGAAACCGAATAATGATGATGATGAATATTATAGATATTACACCCTAACCTCCCCCTCCTGCTCCCCACTCCCCCCCTCTTCCCCCCTGCCTTCCCGTCATTGGCCCTCTCCCAATCCCCAACCCCCCCTCCCCTTCCCCACCCCTCCCCCTCCCTCCCCTTCCCCACCCCCTCCCATCCTCCCTTATCCCCCCTGTCCTGTCCCCCTTCAACCTCAAGGTATTTTGTGTGTGTTGTAATGAAGCAAGGCCCCTGTGACAGGATGCACATCTCCCCACTCCCTCCCCACCCCCCGACCCATCCGACCCTCATACACTCCCTATGTTAAATCTCTACAAGGGTTTGAAATATGCTAAATAAAATTTGATGCACGCCCTTCGTAGAAAGCTGGAGAGACACAAGAGTGTTCTCTCATCCAAGAACGGTTTAACCAGGTAATGGGTATTCTCCAACCCAGATATGACAATGAGTCTGAAAAGTGATGATGATGTATATTAAGGACATGACATCTCAGCGTTTTCCCCCTGCCCCCTCCCCCTTGACCCCCCCCTCTCTACACTCACCTCACCCCCTCCCTCTTCCCACTCACCCCCCCTTCTCTCTCTCCCACCTCCCCCCCCCACACTACTCCCCCCCACGCTAATTATCCCTCCCCCACCCCCGCTCACTCCATCCACCCTCTAACTTTATCCACCCATCGGACCAGTAACCCTAAGTTTCTCAAGGTGAGAACATTCTAAATATAGAGCAAGCCCTAAGTCTGAAGATAACCGAGCGGATTGTGATTAAACAGAGAGCACCTCATGTCATCCCCTATCCCCCCTCCCTCCCTACCATCCAGACCACACCCCCAACACTTATGAGGGTAGTGAGTCTAAAACAGGAAGTATGCAGATAGGAAAAAGCAGGCACCAGCAGCCACACAGGATCAGCAAATAAGGATTAATAAAGAGAGCTGGTTCCCATACAAAAAGATTTAATGAATTCTACAAAAAGAGTACAACAACATTGTGGGGTACTAGACCCCCCACCAACGTGTTTCGAGTGCTAGCTCTTTATCAAGGTGTCTAATGAGTCTAAAACAGGAACATGGATACCCTGAGGGTCTCCACCTCGCCCTGACCAACCGGTGGTCGACACCGGACCCACCCCCAAGGGTCTTAAACCCTAACAGCCGTCCTTTAGCGAAGACCGGTCTCTAACCTTGCGGACCTAGATAGGGTCCACTTTCTTTCTCCACCTACTCCTTCTGATTCTGTCCCAGCAGGTCCCTTCTCCCCCCTTCCCTCCCTACTCACCCTGGCTAGCCGACTCTAAATTCAGGCTAGAGAAGAAGTACACTGATTCTTTCTGTATTACGCTTACTTCAGGCATAAAACTAAAACCGCCTGTCCTTAGTGGGAAGGGACAGACTCTAAGTCTCAACAAGCAGTACGGACAAAATGGCGCGCCAAGGGTCAATTAAAGTCGTCTCCCTGAATGTAAAAGGTTTGAATAGTAACCGGAAAAGGAGACTTGCCCTACAGGAAATAAAAAAGTCAGACGGAGACATTGTTTTCTTGCAGGAGACGCATTTCACATCTCAAGACCCGCCCAAAACATTCCAAAACGCATATCCGATGAGCTACTTCTCATCATTTAGTAGTAAACGTCGGGGAGTTGCTATTCTGATTCGTCAGGGCACTCCATTTAATCTAACAAAAATAAAGACGGATTCAGAGGGTAGATTTATTGTGGTCTATGGCTCACTTTCGGGAACAGCAATCGCCCTAATTAACCTCTACACCCCAAACGAGAACCAGACAGATTTCCTAAAAAAAGTTCTGGAAGAAATTGACCCAGCTTATATGTCCTCGCTACTCATAGCAGGAGACCTTAACATGGCTCTCAATCCGACCGAGGACAAATCGTCTACCCCAGGATGTCCTCATTCAACCCAATACCAAAGACTGGGGAAAAAATTTAAAGATATTATGGGGGATTTTTCTTTGGTGGACATCTGGAGAGCACAATACCAGGGGCAAAGAGACTTTACTTTTTACTCGGCCCCACACCAGACCTATTCCCGTATCAATTACTTCCTTGCAACCAAGAATGTCCTAGAGGCCGCCGCTAACTCAGATATCGGACCCATCACGTAGTCGGATCATGCTCCCATCACCCTGACCCTATCCATTCCATTTGTCAAAGTAGTCTCATATAGCTGGAAATTAAATGACTCCTTATTGAACCACCCCGAGATAGAAAAGGAGATTAAGAAGTCCCTTAAGGATTACTTTAGAATAAATGTAGGTTCGGTCACATCTCCAGCAATCCTGTGGGAAGCCCATAAGGCGACAATTCGAGGAAATTTAATCTCAATAGCCTCCCACAGAAAAAAAGTTAAAGCTAAATTGACTAAAGAGCTTACAGAAAAAATTATCAAATTAGAGCAGCAGCACAAATCAAATCCCTCTCGGAAAATCTATAAACGGCTGACAACTGCTAGAACCGATTTGAAGGAGATCCAATTAGAAAACGTAGAAAAAGCTCTCAAATGGACAGGTCAGAGGTATTATGATAAGGGTAATAAGGCCGACAGACTTCTTGCCAGTAAGTTGCGCGGAGTACAAAAAAGATCACAAATAAGGGCGATTAAAAATAGATCTGGTGAAATACTCTATAATGAGAAAAAAATAGCAGAAGAATTTACTAAATTTTATACCAAATTATATAATTTGAGGGCTCACTCTGCTAACCTAAATAACGACGAACTAGCGCCTATAGTAGAATACCTGGATGAATGTGCGCTCCCCTCCCTTACGGAGCTGGAAAATGCCACTCTAAATGCTAAAATATCACTGGAGGAATTGAAAGCAGCTGTAAAAGCATCCAAAACGCCGGGCCCTGATAGCTTCACAAATGTCTACTATAAGAAATTTTTACCTATATTGTCCACCCACTTACTGAATTTGTTCAACTCATTCTTAGAAGGTAATCCTATCCCGCCAACAATGTCAACAGCTAATCTGGCCATAATACAAAAAGAAGGGAAGGACCCAACTCAATGCGGAAGCTACAGACCAATTTCATTATTGAACAATGACCTGAAATTGTATAGCAAAATACTGGCGAATAGGCTTAACCCCATCTTACCTAGACTAATCCACACAGACCAGGTCGGGTTTGTCTCGGGCCGCCAGGCCTAGGATAATACCTGGAAAATAATTAATATAGTCGACCATGTCCATATGTCAGAGTCAAAGGCAATGTTATTAAGCTTGGATGCGGAGAAGGCATTCGACAGAATAGACTGGCTCTTCCTGGACCAAACATTGATAAAATTTGGTTTCAAAGATTCATTTCTTCAGGGAGTCAGGCACTCTATCAGAATCCGTCTGCCACGGTTAGACTCCCTGGCGGAAACTCTGAGAGGTTCCACATTAAAAACGGTACACGCCAAGGTTTCCCCCTGTCCCCCCTCCTCTTTGCCCTCACGATCGAACCACTAGCGTCCAAAATACAAAACAACCCAAATGTTCAGGGCATTTTCATTGGAAAAACGAATTATTAAATTTCACTATTCGCTGACGATATCATTCTAACTTTAATCAACCCCCAAACTTCCCTTCCTAACCTTCAAAAGGAACTGGCGGATTTTGGAAAGATATCAGGTTACAAAATCAACAGCGACAAATCAGAGGCCCTTAATCTTATCCTCCCAGATCCCGAAGTTAAACTACTCAAATTCAATTTTAGCTATAGGTGGTGTCCTTCACACGTTAAATATCTGGGAGTTAATGTGTCAAGACACTATCAAGCTCTATATCGGGATAACTACCCAGCGTTATGGGAAAAGATCAAAAAAGACTTGGATCAGTCGGAAGGTTACCAGATCTCATTGATCGGGAGAATGATTTCTATAAAAATGAACATACTCCCAAGATTATTATATTTCTTCCAAACACTCCCGGTCCATGTCTCTGGCACTGATCTAAAAAACATTCAAAATAGGCTGTATCACTTTATTTGGCAGGAAAAAATCGCGAGATCGATCTTGTTGGCATCACGATCCAGAGGGGGCATGGGGGTACCGGATATACATAAATATTATCAAGCCGCCCAACTAAAACAGGCAGTAATGTGGAATACAGACCCAGCCCTTTGTTGCTGGTTTCAAATAGAGTCCTATTATGCCAGAATGCCCTCCCTATCAGCCTGTCTCTGGAGCCTGGACAGAGGAGATAAACAAACCCATAATCTCAAATTAAAGGCTACGATACATACGTGGGAAGTCTGGTCTAAGTGTAAAACTAGATATGGCCTGTCCTCCTCTAGCTCCAAATTGACGCCCATCCTAAATAACCCAACATTTCCACCAGGATGCGGATCCAAGCTGTTCGACCAACTAAGTGCGAGAGGAATTGGGGCGATTGTTGATCTTTTAAGCCTTGGGAAGCTTCTGAGCTATCAAGATTTAAGGGCCAAATATAACATTAAAGAATTAGACACATTTAAGTACCTCCAAATCAGACATTTTAGTAAAAAAACACTCCCGGAATTCCCTTCTCTCACAAAGTTTGAATACCTCTGTAAAACTAAGACCCATCAAAAAGGTCTAATCTCGGAATTATACAGTGAGATGGAGAGATCGTCGACTATATGGTCAAATGGGCAGCAGATTTGAATATCGATATAGAAAGAGAGACGTGGGAAGAAATTTGGAAGGCAGCCTCAGAAACTTCTATATGCACCACAACAAAAGAGAATATTTATAAAATCATGTTCTTCTGGTATCTTACCCCAGCACGATTAAACCAAATCGACCCCCTGGCATCAGATCTTTGTTTGAGAGGTTGTGGTCATAGAGGGGACATGGCCCACATCTGGTAGACATGCCCGGAAATTGTGAAGTATTGGTCCAAGGTCCAAATTTTGATAAAAGAGGTCACTGACCTGGAACTGCCTATTGAACCACTAACCTTCCTATTGGCTAGGCCGATGCCCGGAATTGACCGGCCAACTAGGAAATTAATCTCCTTTATTCTCACCGCGGCTAGATATGAAATTGCGGTCTCCTGGAAGAGAATAACCACACCTGCCATAGGGACGATAAAAAAGAGAATCAGTGAGGTGATGCTCATGGAGAAACTAACGGCTACCCTTAGACAAAACCTATTCGCGTTTTACAAGATTTGGGAGCCTTGGATTCTACTAACTAGATGAAGCTCAGCGGGGTCATTTAGACAGAAACATTGATCCCCCAGACAGAAAGAATAGAGATATAGAAAACCATATCTCTAAAATTAGTCAATAGGAGCCCTCGCCTGCCAGGGTGGGCACCGGGTGGGCAAACCCCCTTCCTTCCTCCCCCTCCCTTTTTTGCCACCCCCCCTCTGCCTTCCTTCTCTGAAGGCTCCCTCTTACTATGACAATGTAGGTTGTCTATTCTTTTCCCCCAAAAAAATGTAAAACTGTTCACGAATTAGGCTATGTTGATTGTATGATGGCCAATGTTGTATCAATGCCTAATAAAACCATTTGAAAAAAAATGAGACATACAGGCCTTATATAAGGCCTTTGATGTCACAATTTAGGGTCAGATGGTACAGCTCCAATCCGATTATTTATTTATTTCTAAAATATTTTACCAGGAAGTAATACATTCAGAGTTACCTCTCGTTATCAAGTATGTCCTGGGCACAGAGTTAAGACAAATAATACATGGTTACAAATACAGTAACAAAAATGAACAGGGTATACAGTATATACAAGACATTGCATGCACATTTAAAGAAAATATATTATGGGCATATGAAACAGTTACACACCAGATTAAAATGTGAGACAGCCTTAGATTTGAAAGAACTTAACCTGGTGGTGGATGTGAGAGTCTCTGGTAGGTTGTTCCAGTTTTGGAGTGCACGGTAAGAGAAGGAGGAACGGCCGGATACTTTGTTGAGCCTTGGGACCATGAACAGTCTTTTGGAATCTGATCTCAGGTGATAGGTGTTGCATGTGGTAGGGGTGAGGAGCTTGATCAGATAGCTGGGTAGCTTGCCCATAAAGAATTTAAAGGCAAGACAGGAAAGGTGAACTTTGCGCCTAGACTCGAGTGATGACCAATCTAGTTCTTTGAGCATTTCGCAGTGATGTGTGTTGTAGTTGCATTGGAGAATAAAACGACAAATTGAATTGTAGAGGGTGTCAAGTTTGCTAAGGTGGGTTTGAGGTTCCGAGCCATATACAATGTCTCCATAGTCAATAATTGGCATTAGCATCTGCTGTGCGATACGCTTTCTGACCAGGAGACTTAGGAAGGATTTGTTCCTGTAAAGTACCCCTAGTTTGGCATAGGTCTTGGTTGTCATGATATCAATGTGCATCCCGAATGTTAAGTGGGAGTCAAACCATATGCCCAGGTATTTAAAACTAGTGACAAGGGTTAGGGTGGTGTTAGCGTTGGTTCTAATCTGGAGCTCAGTCGCTGGAAGCTTTAAAAATGTAGTCTTGGTACCAAATACCATTGATATAGTCTTGTCAGTGTTTAAAAACAGTTTGTTGTGGGAAATCCAGTTTTCGAGTCTCAAAAAGTCAGACTGAACTATGTGTTCAAGCTCAGAGAGGCTCTGGCTGTGTGCATATAGGATTGTGTCATCTGCATACATGTGTATTGAGGTTTCCTTACAAGCTGTGGGAAGATCATTGATGAACACCGAGAAGAGTAGGGGCCCCAGAACAGAGCCTTGCGGGACACCACAGGTGATATCCAGGGGGTTGGAGTTAGAGCCTGAGATGGACACATGTTGGGATCTACCTGATAGGTAGGACTAAAACCAGTTTAAAGCATGCTTCCCTATTCCAGAGCTCTGGAGTTTGTTAAGCAGGATAGCATGATCAACAGTATCAAAAGCCTTTGCAAAATCTAGGAATACTGCACCAGTGAGTTGTCCTTGTTCCATTCCACAATGAATTTTATTGCAAACTTTTAGGAGGGTAGTTACGGTGGAGTGTTTGGGGCGAAAGCCAGATTGGAATTGGCTAGGGAAATTTGTCTTGTATAGTAATCGCTTAATTGGGAGTGGGCACATGTTTCCATGACTTTGGAGAGAATTGGGAGAAGTGAGATTGGCCTGTAGTTTGAGACAGTGTTTTTGTCCCCACTTTTGAAGATTGGGACAACTCTGGCAGTTTTCCACGTCTTAGGGATATGGCCTGCAGACAGGATAGAGTTGACTATGGAAGCAATTGCTTTGGCAATTGCTGGGGCACCAAGTCTTAGGAACCTAGATTGTAGTAAGTCAAGTCCACATTTGCTGCTTAGTTTTAATTTTAGGGGCGCTTGTGTAATCTCCTCTTCGGATACTGGTTTGGATGCTGTATCATGTATCCTCCACTTCTTTTTTTCTTTTAAGGATGTGACATCATCTCCAAGGGAGATACGTCACATCCTTAAAACCACATGGCTATAGCACATGGTATTACAGCCAATGGAATTGAAGACAATCCTTTTGGTTCCTGTACCATGTGATAGGTCACATTAGTTCACAAGGATGTGACATCATCCCTTAAAGTGAAGTGATTCGAAGGTGAAGACTTATAAAGGTAAGATAACTAGTGAATGTATGTATTGTCTTTTTTCAGGTTTTTTTCATCGTATTTATTTATTTTTATGTTTGTGATTGCCAATTGACTGATAATGTATTAATCTGTTCCCCTTACAGATATAGTGACAGCCAATGCATTTTTTGGCAAATGCTTGTTTTATATTGATTGTTATTTTTACGATTTCTGTTTATTGTTTGAATTAAATCATTTTTAATTTGGATGGCTTCTTTTTAGTACATTTAGGATTGTTTAGCATTTTAAATTAATTATTTGTTTTGTTGGCTACTGGTTTAAATTAATGAATTGTTTTGTTGGCTAGTGGTTGAAATTAAATAATTGTTTTGTTGGCTAGTGGTTGTGTTTATTTAATTGCTTTGTTGGCCAGTAGTTTTATTTATATCATTAATTGGATATGTGTGTATTTAATTTAATTCTTATGTTTTGAAATAACATAATTTTTATTATTTTGCAGTTTTGGTTATAGATAATTTTTATTCATGTGTACTTTAGACTTTTTTGTTCTTTTATTGTTGGGGTGTTTAGGTGCTTGTGTATTTCTTTTATTATGGTGTATTTTTGGCCTTAATGATTTCTATTAAGTTGACCATTGAGTGCTATAGTGGTTTATCATACCCATATTATATGGGCATGATTTTCCACTGTGCTGATCAATGGGTACAGGGTGGGTATAGTGGTCCTGGGGTGGGTGGTTAGGCTTCCCGAGTGGGTAGCAGGGGAGGGTGGGTTAACCCCTTAATTACTATAGTGGTTATTAACAGCTAAGATGATTAAGGGGTTAGGGGCCATTAGATTTCATTTTTTCTTGTATTCTTGCTGGCATCGGAGGACATGGTCCTGGAGTATGCCAACGAGAATGCCCTTCATGATGGCAGGGGTAAGTTGAACTTTTTATTTACTTTACTTATGCTGACTGCCTAATGTTTGATTTTATAATGGGCAAATGCACTATTATCCATATGTGGATAATAGTAATTTTGCTCATTACTGTACTGTATGTGTTTGGGGGTTGTTGGGGGAAGAGGAGGTAGGTAGTTGGGTTGTTGTGTTTATTTTTGTTTCTTGGGGGTAGAGGGATTGGGTGAAGGGGGTAGTTAACCCAAGGATGGATGTTTAGGCCTTCCGGCGGGTAGTGGGACAGATTAACCCCTTCATTGCCATAACGGTTCACACCGCTATGGCAGTGAAGGGGTTAACACCTACTGAACCTTCCAGGCAGGCCTAACCACCCACCCTGGGACTACTACCCTTTTCATCCACCCCATCTGCTCCCAGAAACAGGCTATTGAAGTTTAACCACTTCAGTGCCTTAGTGGCTAGCTGCTAAGGTAATGAAGCTGTTTTAATATAAATGTTATTACTAGTTTAGGTGAGCAGGAGATATCCGCACCCCATAAAGGGGCCTGAAATCAATGCGATTCTGCTCCTGAGACACCATGCTCATCAACACTAGTATTAAAATTTACATTCCAATATTTCAGTCGCTGGCGAGATATGTGCAGGGAGTGGCGGCTCTCTCTGCAGCTGAAAGAAATCGCCAGATAAGCCCTTTTCAGAGAGGCGGTCATCATGTCGCCGGCTTTCTGAATACCGTGATAGCAACGGTCAAAAAACTGGCGGTGAAACCGGCCCGGCTTTTTTTTTTTTATGAAGGCTTATAGAATAGGCCCACACAGGGTCCAAGTTGCAGGTGGCAATCTGGGTCTTATTTATATAGACCTATGATAGCCGACATGGGCGAAACAACATTTTATTGGCTACTATGACTTGAGATCTTTGTGGTCCTGAAATCCTTGATCGTTCCTTACTGGAAGAAAGGTGATCTCTGAGCATCTAGTTGGGGGATCTGTGCTGTGTTATATCTCCTTCTCAACTCTCTTTCCACAGCCTTCCCACACTACCAATGCCCCAAGGAGTGCGGATACAAAGTGCTGCTGGGTTTCTTAAAAAATAAAGAGAAATACACTTTGCTTTGTTTTACTAGACATTTTGGCACTGAAAGGGTTAACATTTTGAATCGCTTGTTAACTTGTACTGTATTTATAGAACCTTTATCATAGTTAATGTATTGGTAGACCTGGTACGTCCAAATGTGCATACATGACTATTTGTATTGCTTGCATGTGATACTGTAGTAGCGCCTATAACTCCAACTGGCACAAATCAATACATGAAATGATTTTATTCTATTATTAGTTACACAGCACCATTGAGAGAACTCTATAACTGTGTTAGGAATGAGCATTGGATTGGAGGATTCCCAGCACTCCGAATAAATGAGAGAACAACACTAGGTTTATGCCATAAAGAGAAAAATATATATTGTATGGAAAATCAGATGCTATACATACTGTTGAATTCTTGAACAATTTAGAAATAGTGTATATACACAAATAGACCAGAACTAAAAGGAAAGGGAGGGGTGGGGGAGGGTAAGGGATATCACAAGGACAGTGGGGGAAAACAGGGGGGGTGGGGTTGGAAAAAGGAGTATAAGACAACAGTGAGCAAGAGGAATGTGATAGGATAAGGGGAGCAATGTTTCGGGGCAGATTGACCCTTCTTCAGTCCCGTTCCCACAGACCCAAAGGGCCTGTGGTACTTCCCTTTAGTCCCACCAAATACTCATCCCTCTGTTGGGTAAAACAGGGTGTATAGCATACCAACACGTGTGTAGTCAGACGGTAAATGTACTGAGGAAGTGAATATGTAAATTAATGAATCTGCACTGACTTACACACTAACTGACCCCATGTATCAGAAGTACAGTATAAGGTTACGGCCCAGGTCCTCCTGGCTGCACGCGCGTCTGGCGGCATGGCGGCGTGTGCAGCAACTACTGCCACGATCGGCAGTCTGTAGGGAGTTCTAGGGGTGCGCAGGAGGGGGGGGGGCATGACGGGGCATATCTGCTCTGCCATTGGCTGTGCGCCACCACGTGTCAGTCGTCGTGGGATGGGAAGACAAGTTTCTCGTCTTCCCTGCCAGCGTATGCATCACAGCGCTTTGCACACCCACTGACACACAGCCACCTGGGCCTATTCAATAAATGGATTTATCCTTGGCTTTAACACTATTTCTATACAGGATCTAGTTTAGTGCTGTTCTGTTACATCTAGCAGTATCTTTACTACAAGTGTTTTATCTTCTCTCTTATTTGGCTGGCCAGTCAATACTTTCAGTGAGAACAATTTAGATCTCACTGTCTGATCAGGTTGTTATGCAATTATTTTTTGTTATATTTATTTATTTATTTAGTATCCTTTGTAAGTTGGCTTTTGTTTGTCCAAATTATAGTCTATCACAGCTTTTGTGAGTTTATTCTGATTTTTGTTAGGTTTCTTTAGGTTCTAGCTTTGATCTTAATCTGTTTTTTTTTTTAATCTAATTTGTTGTTCTTTTGGTTAATAAACTATTACTTTAGGATACAACAGAGTGCTTGTTGTGGGTTTCTATCTATCTCTTTTGTGATATACAGTATATATATTGGTAACCAGCTTAGCTACCCACCCAGTTAGAGGGGGCTGGAGTAAAGGTTTAGTTATTCTCCAAAGTGGAGAAGGCTTTTATTTTGCTTCTTTTTGTATGGTTTGCCTTGTTAAAGGAAGAGAGGAATAATCAAGGCACAAGGTCTTCTCTTTAGGGGATTTATTCAGCAATAAAGAAATCTTTTATTGCTGAATAAATCCCCTAAAGAGGAGACCGTGTGCCTGGATTATTCCTCTCTTCCTGTGAACCTACTGGGATATCTCAGGACTATCCCATTTATCCGTGAGCATCGTCAGTTGCAACTTTTTTCACACAGACGAGATGTGTGCCAGATATCCTCTCTATATGACTTTGCCTTGTTAAAGGAAAAGGCGCAATAAAACAAGGATTTATTTTCACCCCAATTGGTCTCCATTAAATACCTCTTCACACATCTCTTACAGTGGGACTAAAGGGAAGTACTGCAGGCCCTTTGGGTCTGTGGGAATGGGCCTGAAGGGCCAATTTGCCCAGAAACATTGCCCACCTTATCCTATCACATCCACTGTTGTCTTATACTCCTTTTTCCAACCCCCCCTTTTTTCCCCACTGTCCTAGTGTTATCCCTTACTTTCCCCTCACCCCTTCCCTCTCCTTTTAGTTGTAGTCTAATTGTGTATATAGACTGTGTAGCCAGGTACCCCCTGGGCTACTAATTCCCTGCCTAACATGTAAGTCCTGGTACAAGCGCAGGCAGAGTTAGGGTTAAATCTACTCCCTGCTGCAGTAAGCAGCTCCCTTGAGTGACAGGGGGTGGCCTAAGGCCTAGGTACCACCCACACGGGACTGAGACCTGGGACCCCTCCCCTGGTAACAAAAAGGAGCTGAAACCAAATTTAGTGTTGTTCCTCCCTCTCCCTCCTAAGGGAGAGGGACTGTTGTTGTGTTACCCTCTCCCCTCCTGGGAGTAGTTGTAAGTTCTATTCCCTCCTTCAGGGGAGTGGGAGCAGCTACCCCATGCTCTACCAGGGAGTGTGGGATAGATCTTTGGGGCTTCAAGCCCTGGGGGTCGAGTCCAAGGACAAGAAGAGAAAGATCTTGTGGTGTTAGAAATGCTGTAATGGATTGTGTTGCTGCAATAAAGATTCAGTTGCTGTTTTTATACTCCTGCCTGAGGCTGCAGACTGTCTGGGAGAGGGCGAGATGTTTTCTACAGGAGACTGCACCTATCTGCGATAGGCCCTGTGGGGATGGATGCGCTGTACCATAGGTGAAGAGCGCTGCAGATCACCAAAAGCATAGCCTGTTAATTCCCCAACCAACATCGGCGGAAGCTCAGGGCCTTCTGTATACCTGCAGGTGAGCACCACAACACCGTGTAACAGTGAGATCTCCCGTCGGGTGGGGGAACACCAGTTACACCTGTTTCTATATTGTTCAAGAATTCAACAGTATGTATAGCATCTAGTTTTGCATACAATATATATTTGTCTCTTTTTGGCATAAACCTAGTGTTGTCCTCCTTTATTCAGAGTGCTGGGAATCCTACAATCCATTTATAACTTTGATAGGAGGGTTAGGGTCCCTCCATTATTTCCGTGCACCTATTTCACATCTTCCCTACTTCCATTCATTGGAATGCTGCCAATACCCCATACTTATACCTCATACTTTTTGTAGGAATGAGCATTGCTTCAACTTTTTTCGTTACAAACATAAACTTGCTTTGCTTTTTGTAAAAAAATCCTCACTTATGTTTACAGCCTAAATAAAGCATAATGTTTAAAAACTCCACCAATAGACCTTTGACCTATTGTTGTGTTCTCTTGTAATCAAATACAGGAAAATTAACATTTTAAAGGCACGTAACCACTAGAATTTTGAAAGAATGCCTTGTTCATCTTACAGAGTATCCGAGAGGGGTAACATGTTTTAATTACATAATGGAGAGCATTAATGAGATACAGCTGTTGATTATAACGACTGGCCGCAGTGTACGCTTGTTCACCAGCTGGCTACTTAATTACTAATGTAACAAAGTTGTAGACACTACAAATATAACACATTTGAACAAAGGTTATCTGTTGATTTACATGGTCAATAAATGATTTCTGTATGCAAATATCAGCAAATGTTTCCAATTTTGGTCAATCTTTAAAGCTATTGTCGAAGTCGCTGTGTGGGCAAGAAATTCATGGTTGGTGATCTCCGATAAGGATCATAATCTTCCCCTTATTTATTTTTGCCAGCTGCCATGTCCAACATTTGCTACAAACACAAATGTGTACAAATATTTCACACGTCTCTCGTGGAAACAATTTGACAAGAAAAACTGACAACTATGGGAATCGTTCGTTAATTGACCTTTATAAATGCAAGCAAAATTGTAAGCAGATTGCTCTAATTTTGCTACTGTTCATTTCTGCCATGATGATAAATCTGAGAGATGCACATTTTTTTTTGCTTAACTTCCTGAATCAGGCAAGATTTTCAGCATATTTGTTTATTTTTAGTGATACAGCAGGCTTTGTAAAAATTGTTTTCTTACCATTAAAAGTCAATGTGCTAGGCCAGTTATATGCTGTCATTTACTGCTGTTTTGCGCGATGCCGTTGACATTTGTGTAATTTTGTAGAGATTTGGTGAATCTGGCAAACATCTGGCAATGCTACATTTTGTTACACTTAAGATAAAACCGCAAAGAAATGTATAACCCCATTTTGAAGACATTGACACAACGCTAATCAGTACTGTACTTCCTTTCCTTTTCAACCTCTTATCTGATAAAACCATAAGGCAGAGGTGGCATACTCCAGTCCTCAAGAGCCACCAACAGCGTATATTTTAAGGATATTCCTGCTTCATCACAGGTGGCTCAATCAGTGGCTGAGTCAACGACTGATTCACTGATTGAGCCACCTGTGCTGAAGCAGGGATATCTTTATAACCTGAGCTGTTGGTGGCCCTTGAGACTGGAGTTGGCTACCCATAAAGTCATTTAATTCAACTTTCTGAAAGACAACTTCAGCCTGTCATTATTTTCATATTTTTATATATACTATTATAGGATATAGGTAGGAATGTTTGTATTATCAGAGACCCGTTAAAGAATTTATAATTTTCACTGAAATTGAAGCAACTGTTAACCCCAATTCTCGAAGGCTATCAATGGGGAAATTGTTAGTGTTTTTCCATCTGCAAATCTGGAATTATACAGCACACACATAAATGCAATAATTAAATGGTGCTGGACAAATTTAAGCAACATTTGAGACTAATTACACAACTTCACAAATAGCCATTTCAAGACTGATTCAATCGTTAATTTTAATATGCATTTTATTAATTAAACAAGACAGACGTAAATCAGATACACAATACTATTGCGACAACTATCACTGTGGTTAGGGATGAATATTGCTTCGACTTTTTTCTTGACAAACCTAAACTTGCATTCTTTTTGTGCACTGTGTAAAGGAGATTTATCAATAAAAATCTTTATTTCTGTTCTAATTTTATAGTCCAAATAAAGCATAAAGTTGTTTTTTGTTTTTTTTTTGTTAAATGCAACGATAGATTATTTGGCCCATTTCTGTGTTCTTTTGCCATCAAAAACAGAAAACACATTTTTTGTAACCACTATAATAACGCCTTGTTCCCCCTATAGAGCAGCAAAGAGGGTTAATATGTTTTTATTACATAATGGGGATAATTAACGAGATACAGCTGTAGATAATAATGACTGGCTTGCAGGGTATTAATAACCATTCTTGTTGACCAGCTGGCTACTTACTAACTAATATAGAAAAGGAAGTGGATGCATGTCTTAAAACGACGTGGAAAACACGAGACCTATCCAACACGGTTTAAAATTTTTATGCTGTTTAGGTCCGTGTTTTCAAAGCCTGTCACATTACCCCTTTGAGAAGTTTGAGTGCTCCAGGACGTAGTCACTATGACTAGCACTCCGGGGGCCCCATCACGTAGTAACTACGTCATGCTCAAAGTTTTTTTTTTTTCCTGTGTTAGATTGTGTCCTGAGTTCCCATGGAGCGCAGGATGGGATCAAACCAGTGAGGATTCCTCCTCTTCCGTTCCCTCCTAAATGGCTGCGGTGGTCATGTGACTGCGCTGTATATGGCCATAATAATAATAATAGTTTGTTCTTGTGTAGCGCTGCTAGTTTTTTAGGTAGCGCTTTACAAAGATATTTTTGCAGACACCGTCCCTGCCCCGTGGAGCTTACAATCTATGTTTATGTGCCTGGGGCACAGGGAGCTAAAGTAACTTGCCCAGGGTCACAAGGAGCTAATCAGGTTCCCCTGCTTCAAACTCAGTGCCAGTCAGTCTTTACTCACTGAGCCACTCCTTCTCTCTCATGCACCATGACCCCACTGAAGCGCAAAGTGTTAAGAGGGGATCATGGTTCATGTACTCAAAGAGGTGTCTCACAAGCCAAAAATCTAGCAAATTGCTCGAAACTTTGCTAGTGCTTTCTCAGTGCAGTTTATTAACACAATTTAAATATTTTATGTGAACGTTTGTGCTCTGTGTTCTTCTGCACCAGCAATGTTTTACACAAACTGGTGGTACTGACCAGATGCTACAGTTTATACCAAATACGGGGCAATATTCTGTACTCATTAAGATAGGAGTTGGCCTTATTTGTTCTACTGGTGGTTTACAAAGCAGAACAACCTGCTTTACGTTGCTTAATTTGCAGTATGCATTGTAAATCCTCTATTCTTACAATCATGGAAAATAGAAATAACTATTTTAAGAAAAACTGGTTTCAGCTTCTATAACTATAGCATAGTTATTTTCGTTACCTTAGTTAATGAATGCACAGACAGATGTAGCCAGAGTCCCTTCCCTGCAGTCGCAGCTCCACTAAATGTGAGAGCACAGGGTATCCATGGGGTGTGGGAGGAGACATATTATTTTCTATTGGACCACTCACAGTGTTAATCCCTGCTGTTGGTGAATACTGCAGGTCACGTTTCCGTGACTATCTTCGGCACCGGGAAAGGATAATCTTGCTACATTTTTATTGTATGTATAGTAAATAAAAATACCACTCGTGTGCCTTTGAATGTCTCAGACAGGTCTGCATCCCTCTCTTTCCCCATTATCGTTTAGCATACAGTGCTTCCACTGCAGCCAGGGATGTTACTCTTTACTTATCATCCATTTTAACATGGATCCCTATAAGCTTATGCTTGCCGTATTACACAGCTTTTCAGCACAGCCTGTGTTAAAGAAGTACATAGCCACTAAACCTAATCACAGACAGTTGTTTTGACCTTTTGGGTGTCATCAGTGCAGTGCTATGCAACATGAAGCTGGTACGTGGGTATAACCAGGCATTACATTTTTTATGGTGGGTTAAAAAAGTGACAAAAACCCTCCACCGTACAGTGTACTGTGCAGTAAATAAAAATACCACTTGGGTGCATTTGCATGTAATTGTATGTATTAAATAGTAAACACATTTCTGCAGTCAATTTTGTCAAATCGAACCACATTGTCTATGGCTGAACTACAGTATTGTTGCCTGTGTAAAATGCATTCATATTTTTCCCCTAAGATGTGTCAAATGCTTCAATCTTAATAACAACAGTTATTATTAGGGATGCAGGAGTGGCTCGGTGAGTAAAGGCACTGATTCGGAAAACAATGGTACTCACTTGGAAGCAGGGAAAGCTGGTTTCCCTGTGCCATCTCTCTGATTCCATGCAGAAGTACCTTTATCTCTGTGTGCCTTGGGCAACAAATATACAGATGTCGACAGAGTAACTTTCCCTGAAGCCAGTGACAGCCGCGGCCTCCCACGACGGGAGGCTACTAATTACTTCTGAATAGGATCAGGTGGCAGTGGAAAAAGTTAGTCTTGCTACATCTGTAGATTTATAGCTCATTAGTACTTATTAGTGTGTCTGCGTCCTGTGCGTATATTTTGAAGTATGTTGAGGCACCTTGGGAGAAGAGTACTATACAGAATAAAGTTATATCAAGTTTTTTTAAATGAAAAAATGCTACTTAACGGTGCAACACATAAAAAGTCATGAGAAATGTTTAGAAAACCAAAGTATTTTCTTAAATTATTATGAAGATAGAGAGTTGTAGTGTGTGAATTAATGTGTATACGTAAAAAGGAGCAAGACATATAAGTAGGTATTCAGCTGAAGTTCTTCTCGCCTTCCTATTTTTGCATATGATGGTAATGCACAGTTTACACTTTGTGTGTTCATAAAATTATGATTACACAAAATATAAATAGATTCGAGCTTGAGCAATGTCATTGGGACAATCTACAGGCGGTCCTCGGTTATCCGCCGGAATCCGTCCCGCAAACCACCGTCGGATTGTGGATCCAAAGTCAATCCATGCCGGTGAACATCAGATAATCCGTTCCGACGTCAGATAATGCATTCCTCGGAATGCATTATCTGGCATCGGATAATCCGTTAGACAGGTAACAGACTGACAGATAGCGAGGACCACCTGTACTTGCAAACAGCCATGGCAGAACAGTTAGCAGAACATTTGGTAGCGCACTCATGTCCATACTCTGAAAACAATTACACTAATTTCTAGGCAGGGGAGCCCAGTTCAAATCCCATTGTCAGCTCCTTGTGACCTCGGGCAAGTTATTTTATCTCCCCATGCCTCAGGCGCCAAACATACTGAATATTGTAAATTTGTCTTGTAGATTGTAAACTGTCTTGCCCCAGGTGACAGACTAGGTTCCCTCTCTTTTTAACACTTAAAATAACTCAATATAAAATATTAAACATTCTATCTAGTTGTGTTCAGACTAACTTTTGTTCTCATACTGTAGTATGTTGAAATGCATTCTCAAAACATTAAGGAACGACAGATTTTAAAGGTTCTAACTGATAGAGCTCAAGGACTTACCCTCTGTCCGTCCTTTCCAGGGGGACCATGAGGACCCTCCAGACCAGTAGTTCCCTACAAATGAAAACAGAAGTAAAAATGACTTCTCGTATACACAATATCGCTTCATTTGTTCTTTAGCTTATTGAATACTCTAAAATTGGAGAATAATTACAAATTTACAAAAAAAATTAAATACAATTTTTTGAAAATGGTAGAATATTAGAAAAGTGTAGAATAACAGAAAGGTTAAAAAAATATTCAAGAATTTTCGGGAATTAATAAAAACAAATATAAATCTAATTTCAACATATTTGTCTATCTCTAGCCACATGTAAATCCAAAAAAAGTACTTTCCAAATAATGCAACAGTTTAGAGGACAAATATGGATACGTAATCGATTTATTTGTAATAGATAGGAGGACCAATCTGGTCCTAATTACTTACCATTTCTCCTTTTATACCAGCTGCAACAATCTAAAATAAAAACAAAATAAAATTAGTAAATATTGACTTTGATTTCCATTCTGGCAAAGAAATGTGCTTTGAAGTGTTTTCAAAGTCATCAATTGACATGGTAATGTTCCAACCCATTTTTACATTGGTAAGCAATATTAAATGCAAAGTGTTACAGTACTAGTTAGGAAGGTGACACACATTCTAAAAAGATGAATCAAATAACTGTTTTGAGTTTATATATACAGTAGGCCATATTTACTCAACAGTCTTCTGGCATGAGATATCACTCGGCACTGGAAGACAATTTACAATCCGTTCTTTTGAAAGCATTGTGAGGTGTCTGGCAGAAGATTGCTTTGTAAATATGGCCCAGAACCTTCAACATTAAAAAAGAGCTGGCGTTAGGTACTAAATATGGATCTCCCTAATCCAAGACTCGGTGGCCAACAACTTTTTGGTTTCCCCGAAACATAACTAGTTTCTGTTTGGTAAAAATAATAGAACAATTTAATTTTCTGTTAAAATGTGGCTGAACTTTTAACAAAAGTTTGCAGTTTTTTTTAAAAAAAAGTTTATAATTTTTTTTATATTCTTTATCCTTGGCATCGCTCAACGACGACCCAATAAAAACATCACCCTAATCTGTACTTGGTGGTGGTTTTTCTACAGCTTCTTTAGAAATAGATAGTGGCCAGTGACTGGCTGTATGGAAAACTTGCAGACTGACATGGATCAAGTCCCTGTTTTAATCTTCTCTTTAACACATGCCTTACACAACATCCACAGGGAAATCACTACATGTAAAAGAAAAAGGGAAATCACAAAACATCTGCACAGTATTCTTGTTGTGACAATTATCCCAGTATGGTTTATTCCCAAATGGGTCTGCAGTTACAAAAAGCGCAACACAAATGTCTTAATTGTCAGTTGTCATAGACTAAATATTTAACAGGCCACTCGAGACTACTTCAATAATGGTATTTAATCTCAAACTGTCCAGAAAAGTAGACATTTGGCAAAAACAAACAAGTAAATGTGCAAACCAAGGATGAAACTGTAAAATGTTTTATGTCAATTAACTGCTTGCATTGGCAAGACAATTTTGAAAAGCTTTTTGTTTCCTGGTTAGGTAACTGATTGTTAAAGTTAGTGCAGGAAATTTATTAATTTTCCCCAAAAATGGGATTGATCTAAGGTAGAGAGTTCATTTTTCATTACTTCACAATGATGTATCTCTATTCTATAAAATGTTGAGACGACAATTTTATATATATATATATATATATATATATATATATATAGCAATAGCTATTTAGTTGAGGCGGCCATGTTTGTACACCCTGCGCATGCGCAGAGCAATTAGAGCAGTGGCCATGACTCCAAACGGCTCCGCAAGGGACAACAAGTCCCGTGAGCCTTAGGGACAGATGCAGGGAGCTGGAATTAGATACATTTGGCGCGCTCAGCAGAACCACATCAGTCGGAGCCAGGACAGAGAAGGGGAAGGTAGGGTCTGAGTGTCAGTGGCACTCAGACAAGGCCAGAGTGCCCCCACTTAGGTCCTAGATAGGCCCCACTCAAGTGAGCTAGTGGTTGCTTCAGTAGAGGCCCTAGATAGGGACTCTTCCCCATTTACTGAGTAGTGTCAGGGACACAGAGGAAGACGCCACGCAGTGAATGAGGCCTGTGGTCTGGGACTAGACCACCTTTGCATACAGAGACTCTCAAAGGTGGACAGTCCTACCAGAGCTCATCCCACGCAAAGGCGGAGTCAGTATCTCTGCCACAATATGTATATCTATATATTGTAGGCATGCCGGGTGGCTACCAGTCTGCCCTCTCTGTCACGTAAGTCCTGATAGATGCAGGCTGTGTAAGGCCCCCCCAATCTTGGGTTTACGCCTCTTTTTGCAGCTTCCTTGAGTGGCAGAAGTGGAGGTGTGACAGGGTCTGTGTGTTGCCCAATCAGGGTGCAGATCTTGTGCCCTCCCCTTCTGCACTAGGGAAGAAGCAGTTCTAAATTATAGTCAGTCTGGGTCTCTCCCCATAGGGATAGAGATGTGCCTTGAGCCCCTTAGGGGGCTGGAGAGAAACACCAGGCCTCAAGTTTGATAACGTGCCTAGCTACCATCCAGAAGGTCTGGGACCTGAGACAAAAGCATGTACCTGCTGTATTACCATCTGCAGTAACTAAAATAAAGATGTCCCTGTTTTATATACCTCCTGCCAAAGTCTACAGTCTATTGGAGGAGAGTATGACAGATTGGTTCCATTGCGGGGACTGTTTCCAGCAAAGCTGGAGCCTGCAGTGTATGGAGGCGCTTAAACCAAGAGAAGGATGAATCCTGAGACGTCCAAAAGCCTGTCCTGTTATCCTCACAACATCGCGGACCCTCAGATCTCCTGCAGCCTACAAGTACAATGCACAACACACATCTGGTAGCCAGCGAATCTCCCAGGGGGGGTGGGGGAGGAGCAGCACTACATATATATATATATATATATATATATATATATATATATATATATATATATATATATATACCTAGAGATATATACCTACAGATGCAATGCATTTAAAAAGTGTGAATTTCTTCAAGAAACGATGGATTGAGATTGTCCACAAAGATGGTTGTATGACGAAGGTTCAAGGCAATGAGATCGAGATATACCCTAGGGTGTAATTCAATATACAGTACTCCAAAGCAACAGAACAATTTAAATTAATGGTAAGCTGGGGCAATCGCAGTTTTGGAATATATTCAACTACCCCTTAGTAACTATTAGGGGACTATTTATTAAACAATAAAACAATATTGTCAATGTATACATACAGAGATCGAAAGTAGAGAATTTAGTATAGGCCCATAGAATTATATACTGCTACGTCCAAATTGATTAAACTACACTGCACATAGTGAGATGCCTGGGAACATACTTGAGATACCTCAGGTGTATAAATATGCTAATATATATCATTTATTTTACACCAGATATCTATCTATCTCTCTCTCTCTCTCTCTCTCTCCCTCTCCCTCTCCCTCTCCCTCTCCCTCTCCCTCTCCCTCTCCCTCTCCCTCTCCCTCTCCCTCTCTCTCTCTCTCTCTCCCTCTCTCTCTCTCTCTCTCTCTCTCCCCCTCTCTCTCCCCGTCTCTCTCCCCGTCTCTCTCCCTGTCTCTCTCCCTGTCTCTCTCCCTGTCTCTCTCCCTGTCTCTCTCTCTCGTCCAGTAGAAGCCCTATATTACCTAGCTCACGGGAGCGCAACGTTTTTTTCAATGCACCCCCCTGTGCGAGGGTACCAACGCTTGCGCCCCCCCTCACCAGTGATCCAGCATCAAATGACGCCGAAGGTCACGCGACATCACGTCATTTGACGCGCGTTTACACGACGACGCGTCACATGACCCTGCGGCATCATTTGATGCCGTGTTGTCATGGCGATGTGAGCAGAAGCCGGCTGAATTCCGGTAAGTTGAGGTTACAGAGGCCTCGCGTGGTCCCCCTGGCATTTATTTTAAATGCCTCTGCAACCACCGCGCCCCCCCAGAAATATCCCGCCAGTTTGCGCACCCCTGGCGTAGCTGACAGAAGCAAGATTTCAGGCCTTCTGCAAACTCGCAGTTTAATGCAGAGGTTCTCAACTCCAATCCTCAAGACCCTCCAACACGTCAGGTCTTAAGGATATCCCAGCTTCAGCACAGGTGGCTCAATCAGTGACTTTGTCTTTGAAGACAGATTGAGCCACCTGTGCTGAAGCAGGGATATCCTGAAAACCTGACCTGTGTGGGAGTATCGAGGACTGGAATTGTGAACACCTGTTTTAATGAATAACCAAAGAATATGTGATTTTGTGAATTTTACTCCTTTACATACAAAATTTGCAGATTCGGAATTGCATAGCCATCAAAAACGGATGTTTCCAAACAGTGTGATATGCAGTGAGGGCCTAATCCATCCAGTGAGATGCAATTCCTTGTGAAAACAGCTATGTCCCCGGGGAAATGCACTCAACAGAGTTTAATAAATAGCCTGCCAAAAAAACAACATTTTGTAAAAAAAAAAAATATCTAATTTGCTTCATTGCACTAATCTAAGCATGCTAAAAGCAAATATTTGTCTTATTTTATTAGTCTGGAAATCAATTACATGTAGCCCCGGTTTCCTCTGGCTCCCAGAGATCCCCTCTCTAGTCAGCCGAGCGGTTGCGGGGCCCGCCGGCTGCTCGCAAAGGTGGGGGCCAGTGCAGGGAGCGCTCGGCGTCCCTGGAGCCTCGGCGGCGTACCCAGCTAGTGGGGGCCGCCATGACGGGTTGCGCGAGCGTGCAGGACTAGCCAGAAAGTTGCGGCGGCCATTAGGGACTCGCGCATGCGCAGGGCAAGTGCGCATGCGGCCCCAATGCCAAGACAGCCTCCCCAGGACTACAACTCCCATGGGGCATAGCGAGGCAGGCACCAGGTGCCTCATAGTGGCCAATGAGGGCCAAGGATTCTCAGCCCAAGCAGATAGATACATTTCGCGGGCTTTGGAGCAAGTTAGTTGGAGCTGGGAGCAGGAAAGGGAAGGAAGGGTGTAGGGAGCAAGTGGCTCCTGCACCAGGTAAGGTTCCCCAGGTCCCAGACAGGCCCCAACTCCCCACTAAGTTAGTGGGCAATTAATAAGGGACGGCCCCAGGTTAGGGACCCTGCCCTTAGATGCGTTTGGTGTGCAGTCTTGTCAGTGTCACGGCTGTCCGTGCTGTGAGGGCTGACAAGAAGGCATCGTGTGTGTGTGCAGCACGTTCGCTGCAGGTATCAAGTAATTTGCAGTGCGTTGCTGCAGGTGCTGTGAGGAGTGGTTAGCAGTCAGGACCGGGAAGAGCTAGGGGAACGGATTAGGCCAGTAACCCCCTAGGCCCCAGATAGGTCTTCACTCCCCAGCTTGTGGTGCTACAGGGACAGGCCCTAGGTTAGGGACCCAGTCACAGTAGTACTAGTGTTAGATAGGGACACAGCGGACGCTGCACTCCCCGAGAAGAGAGTTGGGCTCAAGTCTGTGTCCAAAAGACAGAGACTATCTCCAGGGTGGGATTGCCCCTGGCGGGCCCCGTGCGAGGCAACATCGGATCAGACGGGATCACTAAGCGGCAGATCCTTTTCGAAGTTGCTTGCAGGCCCGAGTGCAGGAGCGCTCGGCAGATATCGTCCTATGTGCACCAACGTATCCTAACATATCACAACTACACATAGTGGCAGCGCTGACCACGGGACAAGGGGGTTGGGCTGTGGACACAGTGTGGGGATACACGGTGACTGTGGAGTTACTCCCTAGGGGAAATGTTATAAGTGTGTGTTATTGCCTGCATATATATTCTGCTTTACAGTAAACTGGTTATATACATCCCTGAGTATGTGGTTATTGTATATGCGGGTCCTGTGTAGGTAACCTTCTACATCCTTAGAACCCTACACAGGTGGAGGCGCTGAAACCGAGAACGTCCCAGAGGATTCACCCCAGGCTCTCACTGGCGGAGGCTCAGACCTCCTGTGAGCCTGACAGGTATACTGCACCAAACCTGGTAACATATAGGTTCCCCTTACATACGCCATATATGCGATTGGGTGGGGGGAATACCCGTTACATACAAATTACATTTCTTAGTGGTCTCTGAAATGGGAGTGTTTGCCAATCAAGTGTATTCTTTAACTCTAACGGGATCCTTGTCAGAATTACTACAAAGTTTCACATTAAAAGGGAGGAGGAGGGCACGAGCCGGCAATCAACACAACAGGACATAATTGACCTATATGAGAGCTTTAAAGCACTGCTCCAAGTAGAAATTTGCGAGGTAAAAAGGGACATAACCTCCTTAGGAGAAAGGACGGTCACTCTAGAAACAAAATTAGATGAGACTATTCGCCATCAACACTCTCTCACCAAAAACACAGAATATTTACAGTCTAGGATGGTTGAATTAGAGGATCGACAAGAAGACTCCGAAAACAGGGAGAGGAGGAAGAATTTAAGATTCAGAGGAATACCAGAATCAATCTTGGAGCCTGATACATTCATACTAAAGTGGCTTTCTGAAACAATCCCCGACCATGCCGAATCTCTTCTGCTGGACAGATGCCACAGAGCCCTCCGTCCAAAACCCCACCCTGAGGACCCCCCAAGAGATGTGATTGCCATATTCTATTACTTCAAGGTGAAAGAGGCTTTTTTTGCGGCAATCAGGGGTACAAATAACCTTTCGTTTGAGAATATCAACCTACAAGTCTTCCAGGACCTTTCTCCCACCACCCTCGCTAGACGCAGAGGCTTGCAACATATCACTTCAGCCCTGAGGGGAAGGGGAATTCAATACCGATGGGGGTTCCCGTTCCGATTGATGGTGATGAAGGAGGGCACAACGCGCTGCCTGAGAAGTCCGGAAGGCGGACCAGCATTCATGAGGTCCCTGGGTTTGATGCACAAACCACCCGAGGAGGCTCAACTAAATCGAAATAGCCAAGAACAGAGGAGCAAAATAGGCCCTTCTGGAGTCCGCCAGAGAACGGTGGTGCCTTTGGAGGACTCGGCTGAGATCTAGAAGTTAATCCTCTGGTCTAGAATCCCTCCATCGTCCCAAAAGAGAAATAGGCCACATAAAAGTCCCCTGACTGAAGTCTCCTGTTGAGGCAGATACATCTGAAGGATGTAATCGTTGGTTCAAGGTCGTGACATGGGGGGCCTCATTGGGGGGTCTAAGGACCAGACGCTATTGAGAGTATCGTATTGTTGTATTGTTGTTATTCATAGTGGTTTTAAATAAGGAAAAGGTGTTAAAAGAAAAAGATGGATCAACAAAAAAATTATATATAAAATAAGTTATTGTTAAAATATTTGGTTATAAAACATACAGAACACCTACAAGCTCATATTGAACCCCCAAAATACCCACAACCTATATATAAGCATATAAGTTTCACAGAGGAGTGCTACTGAGCATGGCAATATTATATATATATTTAAAACATGTATATTTAGGCACTGTATCGTATATAAGTTTTTCTGGATGTGCACTGAGCTTTGTCTGTGTTTTATGTTTTGTCTCTGGTTTTAAATAAAATATTTGGTTATAAGCTGTTAAATTACAGGTAAACCCCGTTATAACGCGCCTCGTTATAACGCGATTCGGTTATAACGCGGTTTTCCCGTGGCTCCTATTTTTTTTTTGCACACTGCACACACTGCACACACTGCACACACTCTCACTGCACACACTGCACACACACTGCTCACTGCACACACACTGCTCATTGCTCACACTGCACACACTGCTAACACTGACACACACACTGCTCATTGCTCACACTGCACACACTGACACGCTGCTCATTGCTCACACTGCACACACTGCACACACTGCACACACACTGCTCACACTGACATACACTGCACACACACTGCTCATTGCTCACACTGCACACACTGACACACTGCTCATTGCTCACACTGCACACACTGCACACTGCACACACACTGCTCATTGCTCACACTGCACACACTGACACACTGCTCATTGCTCACACTGCACACTGCACACACACTGCTCACACTGACACACACTGCACACTGCACACACACTGCTCATTGCTCACACTGCACACACTAACACACTGCTCACACTGCACACACTTACACACACTTACGCACACTCACAGACACTTACACACACTTACACACACTTTCACACACTTACAGACACTTACGCACACTTACACACACTCTCACACACTCTCACACACTCTCACACACTCTCACACACACTCTCACACACACTCTCACACACTCTCACACACTCTCACACACTCTCACACACTCTCACACACTCTCACACACTCTCACACACTCTCACACACTCTCACACACTCTCACACACACTCACAGACACTTACACACACTTACACACACTTACACACACTTTCACACACTTACGCATACTCACAGACACTTACACACACTTACACACACTCACACACACTCTCACACACTCTCACACACTCTCACACACACTCTCACACACACCAACACCCGCTCCCACTCCCCCCTCCTCCTGCGCAGGCAGCGGGGACAACGGTGGGGAGAAGGTGAAGCGGTGAAGCCGGGACCGGAGGGGCGTCCCCCCTCCCATCTCCTGTCACGCGGTGACAGGTTGAAGCCGGGACCGGAGGGGCGTCCCCCCTCCTATCTCCTGTCCCGCGGTGACAGGTTGAAGCCGGGACCGGAGGGGCATCCCCCCTCCCATCTCCTGTCACGCGGTGACAGGTTGAAGCCGGGACCGGAGGGGCATCCCCCCTCCCATCTCCTGTCCCGCGGTGACAGGTTGAAGCCGGGACCGGAGGGGCATCCCAACTCCCATCTCCTGTCACGCGGTGACAGGTTAATCTCCCCATAATTACTCCAGACGATAATTACTCCAGACGATTACTCCATAATTACTCCCCCTCGGGACAGGAGATTACTCCAGACAAATTAGCCCAAATTTTCACACTCGAAGAAGTTCTCAGGGTTATTAAAGATCTCAAACCGGCTAAGGCTCTGGGGCCCGATGGCTTCTCGAACTTATACTATAAAAAATTCTCTAATATCCTCGCCCCAGTCTATTAAATATGTTCAACTCTATACTAATAGACTACCAATTTCCCAACAGTATGTTCCAGGCAACCATAACACTAATCCATAAAGATGGAAAAGACCCTAAAGACTGTAAGAACTACAGACCAATTTCTTTAATAAACTCAGACTTAAAAATATTCTCCAAAATATTAGCTATTAGATTAAATAAAGTTCTCCCATCTTTGGTTCATCCGGACCAGGTGGGATTTATCCCTGGAAGACAAGCTGCGGACAATACCAGACGCATTATTGAGTTGGTGTCATTAGCTACCAAAAATAAATCGATGGTCCTGAGCCTTGACGCCGAAAAGGCGTTTGACCGAATCGATTGGAAATACATGTCAAAAACATTGCAGGCATTTGGAGTGGAAGGCTCTTTCCTTAGAGCCAACGAGTCTTTATACACTACACCATCGGCAAAAATATACTCCCAAGGTTTCTCCTCTGAGACTTTTCCTAAAAAAATGGAACCAGACAGGGATGTCCCTTATCTCCACTGCTATTCGCCTTCTGAAACAACCCAAATATAACAGGAGTTCAGGTGAAGAGTCAGATATACAAAATCGCACTTTATGCAGATGATGAGATCCTTACAATAACCAAACCTCAAACTTCACTTCCAAATTTATACTCCACTCTGTCGTCTTTAAAGGATATCTCAGGTTTCAAAATCAATAGTAACAAATCTGTGGCACTAAATATAAATCTGCCTAAAGATCAAATTAAATTGATTGCTTTAAACTTTGATTTTAAATGGCAACCGAATATGATCAAATACCTAGGGATATTTATCACGAAAAACTATAGTTCTCTGTAGAGGGAGAATTATCCAAAGGTCCTAAGAGCTCTTAAGTCTGATATTGGGAAGTGGTCCGGCCACGCTATATCATGGATAGGCAGAATACACAGTATAAAAATGAACATATTGACCCGTCTTCTGTATCTTTTCAAAACTCTACCCATTCCATTGGTATTGGAGGAAATTAAAACTCTACAGTCTATAATAAACAAATTTATATGGAAAAATAAAACATCAAGAATTGGTAAGAAAATCTTAAATATACCAAAGAAGACAGGAGGGCTGGGACTACCATGCCTTATGTCCTATTACAAAGCAGCCCAAACAAGCCAACTAATACTATGGCACTCTAATCCAGTCCACAGATGCTGGGTATCATTGGAAATGGATTTAGTTGCCCCAGTCGAATTAAGTAATCTTCTATGGTCCCCAGTGAGAAAGAGTCCCGAAATACTCAAATCCAGCCAAATTATAGCCCATTCACTCAAATTATGGAACTCAGTTGCAAATCGACACTTCCTTACAACACGGAATACACTTATGACTCCACTATATGATAACCCAGAATTTGGTCCAGGAATAGACTGGAAAATAGCCGGTATCACAAGATTAAAAAATGTAGGTTCAGAAGGATTTCCCAGAACATTTGAATATTTCCACAAAGAAAAGTCTATCCCAAACAATCAGTTCCTCCAATACCTTCAATTGAAAGCCTTTTATAACAAAATCCGACCCCCCGATTGCTAACTAGATTTGAGTCACTTTGTCTAGCAGATAGTAACACACCTGGACTGATATCTAAATTGTATGGATACTTTGTTAGCCCCCCTCCACAAATGAATCAAAAACTGAAATATATGCTACAATGGGAGGATGACCTGGGGGAGTATTAGACATGGAAGACTGTAATGATATTTTTCAAAAAGTTGCCACATCATCAATGTGTATCACAATCAGAGAAAATGCCTATAAAGTTATGATGAGGTGGTACTTAACCCCCATGAGACTAGCTAAATTCATCCCAGAGTACCCAACTACATGTCCGAAAGGATGTGGAGTACAAGCCACATTTATACATATGTGGTGGGGGTGCCCATTCATAGCAGCTTATTGGCTGGAAATCAAAATGTGATCACAAAGGTTTTTCGGTTTGGACCTACCAATGGATCCCTGGTTATTTCTTTTAAACAAACCATATTACCCCCTCACGAGACATGAAAATAAATTACTGTGCCACATATCTTCAGCCGCAAGACGCGAATTAGCGGCAGTATGGAAACAAACAATTATTCCCTCAATTTCCAAAGTTAAAAATAAAGTCTGGCAGATTTGCTACATGGAAAAAATGGCACCTACACAGATTTTCAGAAGGTGTGGTTACCTTGGATTCTGAGTGAAAATCAACCAGAAATTAATACCCACTTAATTTTGTTGTAACAAAAAAAAAATGAAAGAAAAAAAAAATGATATTTATATTAACTGTGTGATAGAATATTTTAAGAAATCTTGTTAGGTAAAATTGTAAATGAATGTGAACTTTCTCCCATCTCTATTTTCTGTACCCTTCCCTCCCCCCCATTTTTTATTTTCTTCATTCCTCCCCTCTCCCTAAATTTTTTTAATAACAATTAAGTTTAAAAAAAAAAAAGGGAAAAAGAGAACAATCACATGGAGGATTTTTTTTAAATGAAAGCTAAATAACTTTTTATGAAATTATTATTATTTTTTTAAATTAGCTTATTTTATCTGAGATTTCAGTAAATTATTTTGCCCATCTGCAAAACTGGGGCAATGCTAAAACAAAAAGACAGCATTAGATTTATCAAAGAAAACCAATATGAACGATGCTTTCATATTACAATACCGGGGCTGTTCTTTGCTCTAGTCGCAGCTTGAGGACGTTTATCCCCTCATGTTCAACAATGTTCAGTATTCCACTGCTAAGGTATTATTCATGTCTCCATGTTTTCAAGAGTTATTCTAACAAAAAACACCAGTCATTTAAAATTACTACTTTCATTTTCAGAGGTGTTATGATAAATCAGAGGTTCTGAATATTTCCCAAACCATGTGCACTCAATGTTTATGTATGCTATGTATATTAATAATTTATTTTTTTATTTATTTTTCATAACTTTTGTATTGGGCTAAAATAATGTGTCAAACAATAGGGCACACTTTTTAACTTCTCGTCTTTAGTTTGGATACAAAGCTGGTTTGCTTCCTGTTCAATGTTGTGCTTGTATATATGTCATTTGGTTTCTCTTTCTAGAGTTAACTAAACCCTCAAGAGCTCACATTCCAATCATCTGCTTATCGAGCACATCTTAGATACTTCTGCCAGCGAATGACTTAACCCACGGCTTCTCTGCAAACAGTTAGTGCCAACTGGATGAGCAGTGTATAGCTCCCAAAAGGGTGAGGTCCATAAGAACGTAAAAAGGGGCATTGTCTTTCCAAAGAACAGGAAGCAACAGATCAGGTGATCCGAAAAATAGTTTTGATATATTTTAGAAGAGTTTTCAGCCCTACCATCCTTCGCCTGTTACTCATATGACACTGAGCACAGGCTAATAAGTGGATGTCTAGAGACGGACAGAGAAAGTTAGCAAATTGTGTTACGTTGGTCCCAGATTAGGCAGCATGTTGAGAAATTTCCATAATGTTCAGTACTGTTTCCTGCACAATATGGACCCATTGATGAAGCTCTTACATGATTTATGGCAGACTACTAGAGTTTTTAGCCTGCTCATGAGTCACGTCCGGTCATCAAAGTTCTAGTGGGACAAAAGAGAAACGGTTTGCTTAGGAAACTATCAAGCATTCCTTTCAAGAAAACAAGTCCCTTTATTTTCTACAGGAGAAAACATTTGTATCTATTTGTACCTTCATAGATAAATAAAAGTGACAAGTGAACTAAAGTGCAGCACATGTAACACATTTGTATAGAGACAGTATGAGAGCATATGTCAACAGTACAAACATTTGATTTTCTCCTTATCATTAACCATACCACCATTGATCTTTTCAAATTCTTAACAACAAACAAAAGCCTATGACAGCTTACAATATTGATCTTTAATACCGACATTGCTAAATCTTTTTCCCTCACTGATGTTAGTATCCTACACACAAATACGTTGAACAGAATGTAACTAGATTTTTCTTTCTTCATGCCCTTTTCAATTTTATTTCCAGTAGTCATATAAGCCTCCCATTATATTCTTCAAATAGTCTCTAAAATGATTTTAATCATCTTTATGGCAGTGACATTCAGGCTCGTATCCATCAGTTCACACTCTTAATTCTTATCCATCAATTCATATGTGAAAATGTAGACCAAGATTTACTAAGCAGTGCTATTCCATTAGACTCCATTGGCCCTTTTAATTGAATGGGCCGCAAAGTATGTTCCGGCACTGGAATGTGCCTTATTTATTTAGGAAATAATACATTGAGTTACCTCTCATTTTCAAGTATGTCCTGGGCACAGTTATGCTGGAAATACGTGGTTACATTAAATGAACAGAGGTTATACATTCAATTTACCGACATTTCATGGACAGTTAGATATATGATTATGGGCATATGTAACATTTACAGACAAGATTCAAATTGTGTTAGGAGAGGTAGGATAATCCTGCAATGTGTTAGTAGAGACCCTGTCTAAAGGTGCATACAAGCTACTGGATAAGGCCAGGTAAGCTGAAACATTGGGTACAGGGGATGAGAAGGCTGGTGAGTTTCAGATTGCAATAGAGCAGCTTTAACATTACCAGACATCAGCAAATGGCTCACACACTTTGACTGCCCTTTGGCTGTGCCAAAGGCTATCTGCCTTTGGAGTGACACAGATGTACACTGAAGGGGTTCAGATTGTATGCAGCTGTGGTTTCAAAGACCATTGTTCTCCTGGGTTATTAACATTCCAGTAGGTGGATTGAAAATGTTAATCCTTAGCACGCTGATTCTGTGCAGAGGGAAGCAGCTCTTGGGGAACCCTCTAAGGCATCCGCCTTTGAGGCGACGCAGATGTAGACTATAGGGGTTCAGATTTAAATGGAATTGCTCCACTTAGTAAGACATTTCTTTTAACTACATTATATCAAAGGGTATATGGAATCGTAAAACTAAAACCTCCGAGCTCCTCATCTACCTTTCACCTTGATTACTGTAATGAATTCCTGCTGAGCTAACTTTCTCCAGTTTCCCCTTATCAAAAATCTTATGACAATAAACTCCAGGTACATTGTTTCATCAACCACTATACTAAATCTTTAAAGGTCATATACAGTACTTGTCCCTGTCTTTGATTAGAGCATATGTGCTTGTACCATATTTCCCTTACAGTATGTACCCTCTATGAAATCCCATCTTTACAATGGCAATTCAGTAGAAGTTGCCTGTTCAGCGATGATTCAAAGGGGGGAAAAAAAGGAAAAATATCTCTGCGTTTAAGCCATTGTCAGATAACTGATGTTTCCTAAATGTGCAAGATTTCAGGACAACTTAGATTGCTACCTGTGCATACAACAGGTCCTATGTAGCAAGCTTAAATCTTTACAGTTTTCTAATTACATACTTCCTAAATAATTATTTGATGTTTTCTCATCCAACTCGTCAACATTTGTTTCCTCTTCTTTCTGAGTTATGTAGTAGTTTACCCAAGTAAAGTAATGAATAAATGCTGGAAAACATTATGTTTCGCATCTCCTTTAAATCTAGCAAATGTTTAGAAAATGCAGAATTAGGGGTAATATTGTCAGTCCATTTCCCTGTCTCCTTTTTGTTTATCCTTTAATCCTGACCCATGTCACAAACATTATTCTGGAATTCCATGATGGAAGATGTAGAAAATAGACACTAAATTCCCTATAATATCATAAGAAGTCATTTACAACTGTGATATAATGATGAACTCAAGTGGGATCATTATATGCCATATCCTTGACTACTAATCTGCCCTTCTCCTGGCAGTAAGTCCTGGTATAAGCAGGCCTTGCCAGTAGTTATCATGGGGTTTTCCCCTTCACCTTTGGTGCTGCATTTGTGTGAAAGCAGGGGATGGTACATCCTGTTGTAGCTTTGACAACGGGGTGCACACCTTCTGGTTGTACTAATGGCAGGACCGCCCTAAAGTTAGTGAGGTTGTGTTCCTTCCCTCTGAGGAAAGCAGGCCACATGACTGGGAGCCTGATATTGGGGCCTACCCTTGTGCTCTTCCCTGCGGGGAGGAGTGAGTGTGAACCCATACTTCTGCCTCCACTAGGGAGGTGGGGAAGAGCTGGGACGGCTGCGGGTGCCCTTGGCCTGTAGTGATGGTCCAGGGACCATCTTCAGTGAGAGCTGATCTAAAGAGACTGTATCCGGCAGAAGACTGCTGCATAGCTGTTGTGTTACTGCAAAGTGTGTAGTAATAAACCGTTCCTGTTTGCAATATACCTCTGGCCTGGTGTGTGATCTAATTGGGGTGGGGGGGAGAGGTACAAGTTCTACTGTGGGAGATCATCTCCAAATCCCTGAGCCTATGGCAGATGGAGGCGCTGCACTGCTAAGTATTATGTGGGGTATGGACCCTAGAAGCCTGTTCCTGTGTTCCAAAGTCACCGTGGATGACTCAGCCCTCTTGTTCCAGCAGGTATGCAACACATACACCCTGTAATGGCCCCTATCTGCGATTGGGGGGAAACACCGTTACATGTAAACCCCAAGAAATTCCAATGAAGCAAGGCACAACTAAATGACTATATTGTATGTATTATTAATTATTAGGAATTTGAGAAGCATGAACAATAGAGAAATAACTACAATATAGCTTCAAGTGAATGCGCTGGTGGTGCCTCATGTCTTAGCATCACTTGATAAATAATGTAAAGGTACTTTAGATATGGTTTAAAAAAAAAAAAAAAACAGTTCAAGCCTTTAACTGCCAAAGGGGCTTGCAATGTATGGCACATTATAGTGTGTTATCAGAAATGTAAAGCTAAAATCTCAGTGAGATTTGAGGTTGTAGACCAAAAAAATTGCATTTACATAGAAAACTACTGACTTCTCAGTGACACTCAGTCTAATAATCAGTAAGATTGACTGCAAATGAGTGAAATGTACAGAAAATCTGGAGAAATTTCCATACTGTATACTGTATGCACTATATGTATTTCATACCCCTTTGGCAGTAGAGAAGTTAAGAAAAAAACTGAAAGAGAGCACAAATGCTTCTTTTACCCACATTTCATATTCTTCCTTTAAACGTGATCTTTCCCTTTCACCTCTTGGCTATGTCCTCCTTCTGTTGCACCTCTTTCTCATCTGTCTTCCTGAGGCAATTTAAAGAATCAGATGCAGCAGCATCTCTATAACAATAACTGAATAATGAGAAGTTTGATCTGTCCCTGCAGAGCAATTAAAATCCGACGGCAGAATTGTGCTGCGAGCCCATGCAATCCTTGCCTTAATTAACTGTGGGATTGCCTTGTATTCCACTCTACAACAAATACTGTGCACCAAGAACTTCTGCAGGGACCTAACATTATAGATCAGTTAAACTTTCTTAAGAGAATCAATCATTAAGGACATGAAGGTACGAAAACATTATGAGAAGTGACTATGTCTTCAGGACAAGCATGTTATGCGTAACAATATCAACTGTACATTAGGACAAACATCTTTGTGAATATTTGAGATGTTGTATAATCTGAACGAGAACCACAGAGAAATCTCTATAGCTGGATCGTAGCAAGTGATGGATGGTACTAAACAAAATAAGGTCGAGAAACAGATGTGGAGGTGTCAGATGGGATTTTACGTTGTCACATTTGTTGCACAAATTAACCATGATGTATTGAATTCTGCATTCATGGCCATAATGTTTCTCCCTTTTTTCTAAGGCAAAAACATCTCTGACGGGTCTTAGGTGGCGTAAACCTCTGTAGTAAACAGAAATATATATGTTTTTACATTTAACGTAACAAGAAAGACATGTTAAAAAAAAAGAAGAAGAAACATCTAGATACAACTTTCAATGGTGTGATACATAGTTCTCGTCTCTACTTTCCTTGTTTTTTGCCTTATTATTATTATTTTTTTTTTAAACCATGTTATGAAACGGCCTGAAATGAGCACAGTTTCCCTATTAAGAAGATGGTGATTTCTACTTATAGTGAGTAAACTGTGACTTTGTGAGTTATCTTTCTCTCTAGTTATATAGAGAAAGTAGCACTTACTAAGCAGCCTGGGAGTCTGTCATCTCTCTGTTTTCTCCATCTTAATGAAAAATTATTTCTACCCCTCACAAAGGCTGCTTCTGTTCAGAAACTCTGCATGTCAGTCTCAATTTCTTGTATAATCCTATTTTCCTTGTTACATTCTCCTCACTAATAAATATCTTAAACTGTTCTTTGTTTCCCCTGAGGATTTCTTTGTTTGTGATCCCTTGCTATCTTCCACCTTCTTTATCTTCTGCTAGGTCACAGAATACTTCTTCACTTAGTGCTAGATATGCTTTTCCTGGATGTGCCTTGCATGAGAACTGTTTTTTGAAGACTGGGGCAGTGACTTCCCTGATTAGGTTGAATAGAACATGTAAAAAACATGTTTCTTTTATTCCCTTTCTTCAAGTTTACAGAACCTAGCTTCTTACACATTAGAAGTAATGGTCCCTCCTGGTGTAGTTGTCAGTTACAATAATTAAATGACTAATGGCCGTCTAACAGGTGTCAAATCTGGCAGAATAATAGGTTACAGAAATACTCCACTTAATGTGACATGGCTTGCTAATTAGTTAACAAGTACTAATTTTCTGCACTATAAATTATAAAACAAAAATGAAGCTAAATAAAAGCCTTTTAAGCAACTGAACCGATTGAAGTCAATCTTTCCAACAAAAGGTCCTATTGTTCTAGCCTCTTTGATAAAAATCCTCAATCAAATCACTTAAAGAGACAGTCACGCATAGATTGCAACAAAAAAAGAGAGAACAAATTATTCATGAAATGTGCTTCCTGTGAAAAATTGGAAAATGTCCATTTTCTTCAGTTGTAATTTATATCTTATACCTACAGTATTTTACTTCCCATTTAGTTTCTCGGCTAATGATGCAGCACAATTACTACAGTAGACTGACTGTCTCTGATGAAGCAACCACAAAAGTGAAAGTCTGCAACGAGAGAGACAGTGTCTGCCATAATCGGGCTGTGGGGGGTCCATGCTTCTGACTGGGACCCCCCGCATGACCGCGGGTGGCAGTAGCAAGGAAGACAGTTAGCTACGTCTGTAGTTTACACAAAACAACAAATCAGAATTATTTTAAAACAGATTAGGAAAAGATTGACGTAAAATTGATTTGTAGTAAATGTAATCCCCCTCTGGGATTACCATGTATATTTAGGGGGTTAAGGGCCCTAAATGGTTTCATACAGACTAACACCCCCTCTTATAATATGTTGCGAAGTAACTAGGCAGGGGTCTAGTCACCCCTTCTTCTGGAAGATGCTGAGTTGGTCCCCTGGTCCAGGGTGACTCAGCAGAGGTTAAGCTGCCTGGAGACAGTGACATCAGGCTAGGCATAAATTGAAGGGGGAAACTTCTAGATCCTCAGATCCCTGGAAGAGAGACCGAGGAGGGTGTCTCACCTGTAAAAAGCAAGTACATAGTTATATAAATAGATATAATAGGGTAGGGAGCCCCTTTTCATTGTTTTAAAGGAAGGGGAATGCCTCTTGGATTTAGGCTCCCTAGTAAGGAAGAGAATAAGTGCCCTAGGGGCTTATTCCAATCATGGCCATGTAACTAACCTGGAATCAGACTAACCTAAAGCCCCTTGCACAGTACCTGAGTGAGTATCCCACTGGAATAACGTGCAGTGCACAGCTAGACAATAAACCCCTGCCACCTCAGCACCAAGGTGCGGTGAACAGGACAGAGCGCAGTGTCTAGGATCTCTCTAGTACAGAGAGGAAGGGTAAGCCCAAGCTGAGACCTTGAAATCTAAGAGAGAAAATCCCCTAAAATGTGTTATCAGTTATGCACAATGAACTAAAGTAACAAACTACAAGTTTAAGAAATGTGCCTCTCCAGGAACGCAGTCATGCCTTGGGGGAAGATGTTGTATAGTCATGCCATGCAAATAACGACTGTTTGTTCATAACTGCAAAGTTCCTGGCGCCTATGATTTCTACCTCATCGCCCAGCTGCATGGATCCAGCATCCTTACAAGGTTACACACTGAGTATGCCAACATAAGAGACCTTCAATGTAACCTTCCTAGGAGCCGGGCAGGCAGGGCTATATAAACCTTAATCACTTTGGAGACAGGAAAGGTTAAAATAATAGTTTAACATATTTAAATATGTATACAAATGTTATTTATTTATTTTAAATGGGACAATCTCCTACACATAACCTGTTTAAAATACCAATGCTATCAGTTCATTTTGATCCCAGGAGGGATTGCACATTTAATGTTTGCATATAGTACCAAAACATGATTGTAAGATGTACAGTAGGTCAAAGATTAATTATGGCTAGAAAAATGATGTACTATATTAAAAAAAAATGTAAATTCAGAGCTCGTTCTAGTGGTGATTATTGAGCTAATCAGGAGATCAGTTATTTACATGTAAAACAAGTCATAATGAGGAAAGCTATGAACTTGCTTGAATAGTTACAGTATATTCATCCAAAGTACAAAGAATAAGCTTGAGGAGCTGCACTCCGAAGGTATGACACACAGGGAAAAGAGTTTATAGTACTGTACACTACAGGTCCAGAACATACATTTAGAAAAATAATCTTACAAGTTAAACTGGAAGCTTTTAATAATCCATTTTTCTAGGAGAATAATAAAAAGGAAAATAGAAAGGCAAAAACAGGTAGTATGATGGCTTAAATGTAAAACCTAGCTTAATTCCAGAAAAACTCTGCAAGGTGTGAAAGCTTGTAGACTCTTGGTGGCCCAATAAAAAGTTTCCTATTTGTAGGTGGCGACTTCCTGATACATTTAGATCATCAAGACTTATTTTACTAAACGAATCCAACTATTCAGCATTTTTTTTCTCATTGGCACTAATTACAAATTGTCAACTGTATTTGCAAGAAGGAAAACTGGAACAAGTGTCCGAAGTCGGTGCTCAGTACGCAGAGGAAACATACATCACAATAAAATCCTGAGCAATGTGTTGAGTCGAAGATTGGATGAAATAAAATAACTGATGCCCAGTGAGCCTGTGAACCATGTGCATAACAATCTCCTTAATGGGGACATGAAATAAGGCATTCCATGATGTAGTGACCAACATCCATCTGTATGAAAGATAATCCAAAGAACTGAAGAAAGGTCACCCAGGAGTAGCACTAATGAAAATGGTCACTATCCACTATCCACACACACATAAGTAGATGAAAGGTGTACTCACAATTGTAGGCATATCATCCTATTGCGTGCATCATGCGGAGGCAATAAGAGAAACATCCACTGGGAATGATGCGGAGCACAGCTGTGAAGAATGGGGCTACACACCAATAAAAATAAAGTTAAAAATAATGATCTTTATTTTATGGAATAAAGATCATTATTTTTAACTTTATTTTTATTGGTGTGTAGCCCCATTCTTCTCAGCTGTGCTCCACATCATTCCAAGTGTATTTGCAAAGTGGAAATCTATATCAAACATATATCGGCTTTACAATATGTTAGAAAATGTGGACGACTAAGATTTATTCACAACAAAACAAAACCCCATCAAACTAAGTTTGCAAGAAAATCTGTGAACGTAGAGATGTAGCCCGACATACCAGCCCCCGAGCTCTGAGAAAAGAGCAGCCATGGGTAGGCGTAGCAGCTGCATTTGAAACAACAGATCTTTCCCCGCCGCCGGTGTTTGCTGCAAACCTTTTCTGCCAGCAAACCCCTGCCACAGGGAAAGTTAAGGTGAGTGCATCTGTAAATGTCAGTGCAAAAGGTAAATATAAATTACTCCATTTAAATAAACTCTTGACTGGGTGCCTGCTATATACTTACAGGCAATGCAGCTGGCCCTGGAGGTCCTGTATCACCCTAATAAAATAAACAGAAAAAAAAGTGGCATCAAATGTTAAGCCTTACTTCCTTTGTCAAGTGATCCTTTACATTGATTTATAGTGTTCCACAGCTAACGGAATTGTTAGACTGCTGGGGATTGGTAAAACATGGCTATAGAGTTTAAGTATCCTGGCAATTTGGGAGAAAAACTGAAGAAAAGAATAATTACTGTCTTGTTTCTATTTGAATTAACATATCATGGTTCTTTGCTCTACAGTATGTGCCAGCGTGTGAAGTGCAAAATCCCTGTAGGAGGCGCTAAGGAGGTGGTACACAGCAAGCACATTATAATTGAACGTATCAAGTTATGCGTCCATAAGTGCCAGCTTGTTTCCCATGTTTGTGTGTGAAACAGTTCTGTACATTTTGACAAGGTGTGGACAAGATGTAAGAGATTTGATTTACAACCTTTCATATTTCATGATACAAATATTTATCATTTAATATATTTACAAATGCTGTCGATATGGAAGTTTGTTAAACTTGCATCTGGTTATTTAAGTCAGGGCAGCTTTAAAACAAATATAAATCATGAATAATGCACTCGCTGGGTGTAAGAAGACAAGTGATCATGAAATGTTCTGATTAATAATATTTGGAGGTAGAATTTTTTTTTTTAAACAATATAATTTAATATCAATTAAAACGTTTTACTTAATAAAAAGATGATGGGGCCCAAGTACTAACATATCTTTTCATATTTGTGTTGCAGCATAAATTGCAGTGCTAAAAAGTACATTCCAACCTGTGTGTTGTATGTATAAAGGTTGTTACGTGACTTCATACACATGATGCATCACTTGTGGATACACATTATATTTCACACATCCTTCATGTTGAATACCTTATACAATTTAAATAAACATAATTGTGTGTATTTTTGTATGTATAACTACTATTAGTAGATATAATATTAATAATAATTTCAATAATAATAGCCATACTGTGAAAAAATTACATTTTGTTAACATAAATAATGAAACATCTAGGCTGATCCAATACATTTTGTTGGCTGATACACACCAATAACATTCTAACACTATTAACACTCTTTAGAGTTTACACCAATTTGAACTTGGCACACAATTTTGGCACACTCTAGCTTTTGTGAGGCACAGAAATATTATTTTTAAGCAGTCATTTACATCTGTATGCCAAGAGCAGTGTCAAAACAAACGGGAAAAAAAACACACTTTTTGGAACAGATGAAAAAATTTGAGTTTCCTATACATAAATTGTAGAAATAGAAACTGAGTTTGACACTTAGTACATACTGTAGATCTGATGTGTTTCAAGACAGAACATCAGGACTGCATTGTTGAAGAGCTTTTTACTGTTAATTATAAAATAACGCTTAATAACATTCAGAAACTAAGCTTTCCAATAAGTAAAGTATTTCCATGTTTTCATTGGTTTGCGCCAATATTATCCCATGGTAAAGGTTTAGCTACTGCACCGACACAGTTTATTCTAACATTTGCCCGTTATGGCCGGGGCTTTTTTCAGCCAAAACGGAGCCGCGAGCGAGCCGCATCTTCCCCTTCCCGCGTGTTTAATTTAAATGCTTCCCATCCCCTTCCCCTCCCCTTCCCCGAACCCCTGGCTGCTCCCTCTGGCTGCGCGGAGCTTTGCGCGGCTTCCCCCTTACCCCTGTTGCCTCTGCAGCCTTCGGGGATGCCGGGGAACCCTGGAACGTGTGACCGGCACCAGAGTGACGCGCCGCACGCGCCAGGGAAAACCCCAAACGAGCCACCGGCATCTCGAAAATTTCCCCACACCGCGGTTACGGCCGTATTAGAATAAACAGTGTCGCCACTGTAATAATTCAATGCTTTTTTAGCAGTACCCTGTGGTAAGTGGTAAGACCACCATCTAATGTGATCATTTAACTCGAACAGAGCCACCAGTTGCTGTTATCTCAGGGATGCATATCGGCGATCGTATACAGGAGGCTAGAGGGTGAGGCACAGACATTTTGGATGCTGGTTACTTTAAGAGTAGCAGTAAGTATACCAACATATTTTCATTGCTGGCAATTATTGATTGAAGGTCATTGAATTACTGTACTATACTTAAAATAACTAGAGAATTAAAGGTGACCATTGTGACCTACTGTACTTGTAACACTATTCAAAATTCCCATTTATCTCACCTCATAAAGCATATAAAAAATTATTTCATATAAATACAATATAGTGTATTTAAATAACATTTTTAATATTGCCTGTTGACAGATGTTATCATTGCTTTCTTTTTTGGACTTCATATATGCTAAGCATAACTAACTTTTATTCAGGGTTATAACGTATTTAATAATCCTTTAAGAAAAAATTTTACCACTTATTTTTGAGCAGTGGACGAGATATTGAAGATTTTGTTTTTCGATCTGTACTAACAAACAGAAACCCGCTCCTTGGTAATTACAGCAATCATTGCAAAAGTTGGCTTATAGCTGCATCAAGTGAAGATCTCGCTTTTGATATTTCTTAGACTTGACATAGATCATTAGTCGGTAATGTTAATGTCACCTCAGACCTAGCTAATGCACTGAACTAATAAAAGCTAGAGACAAATCAGATACAGATTCAGGTTTTGAGTTAGAAGCAGGGGAACCTGGTCTAATTCCCAGTATCATCTCCTTGTGACCTTTAGTACACTTTAGTCACTTTAGCTCCATGTACCTCAGGCACCAAAAATATTGATTGTAAGCCTTATGGGATAGGGGCTGTGTCTGTAAAAAGTCTATATAGAGCGCTATGTACACTGTCAGTGCTATACAAGAATACATATTATTATAATGTATTTTGTCTGAAATTCCTTCTGTTGACATGCCTTGAACCGCAAGCTGGCACACACAGGACGAAAGTAATTTTATTGCAAACATATACTGTATGTGTACACAAGTGAATCTATCTTGTTATTATTTATGCTTAACTTTTATGTGTATGATGTCAACATATTTCACAGTACAATGTGGGAGGGCGGAGTACATTCTGTACTGTATATGTTGTTATAAAAAAACTAGTATAAAACATCATTTGTTTATACATTTAAGATGATCAAACTCATGTGATATCTGTTGAAGAAATTCTTTTGACATGTTTTCTCCTTTAAAGACAATGAAATATAGTATAAACTTTGGATTCCTAATGGTGCTGTTTTATTTCTAGTAATTAAAAGAATATTATTTCAGTGTAAGAGAAACATCCCATATTTGCAAACCTTGCATGGTCTTCCCTTGGATACAGAGGCGGAAAATAGAAATACTGACTGTGTATAGTTGGTTACTCTATCTATTTCTATTACTGTATGCATCCAGGAGCAGTGAACTTTTTACTCTCAGTTTCCTCTTGTTCTTCACGTTAGATCAAAAGGGAGACACAAAAAACTGTCAAACCATGTGGGAGATTGACTACGTGCCGCTGTGATCTCCAATTGCCTTTTACTTCCATAGATGTATTTATCTGAACAGGGTACGATAGCTCGCATGTGGGGCTCAGTAAAACTCCCACAAAAACATGTTAGCTCCACCAACTTTTCACGTGTGGCTAATTGCTATATGATGGTGTCTGCTCCTGCTGGCGTGTTGTGTGCATCCCGCTACAATGCAATAATGGCTGCTACAGTACTTTGTGATATTCTGCACTAACACTGCAACTTAATCCTACCTTTTCTCCCGTGGGACCAATTTGACCTTGAAGGCCTGGCAGGCCATCCACACCCTGTGCAAAGAGAAGAGTAGACATATTAATCGTTAGAAAATCATATATCACAGCTACATTATTAACATGGTTATAATAATGAAAACAACTGAAATCGCTACCCTCCAATCTTCATTCCACAGATCACAGTAAATGGAAATATAGAGACAGGCTGGCACTAAAATGATAAGCAACATCTGTGCATTGGTGGGTGCAGAGCATTAAATCAGCTAGTGTTCTAAATACTAAATATCTGTGCAACTTCACTTCTTGCTAAAATTACATTAATTTACCATCTGGAAGGAGCATCATTTAGAGTTATGAGATTTTAAATACCCACTTGAATTAAATTAGTTGAGGAATAAATAGTACTGATTTAGCTGTTTGTTGCCCTTTAACAAGCCAACGAAACGGTTCATGAGTTAAATTGGAATGTTATATTCCTATTTGTTGATATAAAACAATTAAAAAAAAAAAATAAGTCAATGCTGATAAATATGTCCACATGCCTTTGCAGTGTTTATAAAAAATATATAACTTTGAGGTCTCTGTGTTTTTTAAAAATATTATTTGTATATGATGAAACACATTCCTTTGTGCGGCTTTCTGTTCACATACTGTACAAATAAAGGCATAACGTGTGGATTCCTCACCTTGAGCTTGCCAAAGTATTTTTAAAACATGCATACAGTATAAACTGCCTATGAAACAGAATAACATTTCATACTAGGGAAGCACAATGTAGCTTCCATCAGATCTGTTCACATTGAAGCTGTCCCACGGCCTCCTAGAGGGGGTGATTGGGACAAATGATCTTGGCCTGCTACCTAGAGGATAGATAATTCTATAGGGTCTTGGCTTTCTGTCCTTTCAGATGCCATTTTGCCTGTTTTATCCTTGCTTGACAGCACATTTTCTTTTACCCCAGCCAAACTTACAGCGCTGATATGACTCATTTGTTTTTTCTACTTTTGTTCTCATTCTTTTTCATAGGGAGTTCATTTCTCTCGGGAATCAGTTGACTGTAGCAGCCTTCATTTCTATGGCAACCACATTTTTGTCAACGGTTGCACTACAGTATGCTCATTCTGCTTAATAGGCCCACACTCACTAAACTCCAGAAAATCAGGGCAAAAAACTTGATGTTACCTGATTCAGTAATGGTCATTATTTGTCCTGAGGTCAATGGAATACCCATGAAACAAACACTATACAAACATTTGTTTTTTAGGATAATGCTACTTTCTCAGCCAGATACTGGAATAGGGATTTTGGAGGACAGTGAAAAAACACTACGTTCTCATGCTAGCGGCTCATTTGCATATAAATTGCACCTCACTTAGATTGTAAAATCTTTGGGGCAGGGACTCCTTCCCCTAATGTTACTTATATTTGAAGCACTTATTCCTATTACATTACAGTTTGTCTCCTATTATTATGTCATGTCTATTACTGCGGTAAAGTGCTCTGTACAGTACATGGATGGGGCTAAATAAAATAGCGGTGGATTCCAAAATCCACCGCCCCATGGCACTTAGCTGTTATGGCCGCCTCTTTGGTGCCGCGCTCCTCCTCCTCCTTCAACTGCAGCGTCAACCAACGTGATGTTGCATTGCCATGGTAACGCGACTTTATGATGTTACGTGACGCTGCAATGTCACGTTGCCATGGCAATGAGATGCCATGTGACATCACGTTGGTGACGTTTGCAGCGTCACTTGATACTGCGGTTCTGAAGGAGAAGAAAGGCGGCAGGTAAGGAGGCGGCCACAACAGCCAAGTGACTTCCCATCAGGCCCAATAGGCCAGAGAGCGTGGCAAGAGTATATATGGGGCAGACATTTTTGCCATCCTAGGCCGGGCCTAATGCGAAATCCGCCACTGTATACAAATAAAGATATACATACATAGAAATTCTGCCTAACGTCCATGGTTTATACTGATTATAGCGAAAAAAAGGAAAAGAGAGGCGCGTGTCACATAGCGTAATTCTGTGTAAAATGTATTCTTAATAATAACGATTATAAAAAAGCACACTTATAAAGTGTAGCTAGTAAAAGAGCACGTAGAGTTAGGCAATCTCATAAGAGATGATACTCATCTGGAACCACTCATGCCAAAAATGAGAGCCAGCAAGTGTTTCGATACACAAGTTACTAGTGGTAGTGGGATGACGCCATACGTCTCAGCATACGGGCCCCTACGCATTTCTCCTCTTTCTTACCCTCGTTAGCAGATTGTACATTACAGATTTTTTTAACATTGTATTATTAAGTATACAAGGTAGATGTTTGTGTATATATTGCTTTAATAGCAATATGGATCTGCAAGCTGCTGCTGGCCTTCTGCTTTAGTGGTGGTGTTTATGGCTTAAGGTGTATGATCTAGCATGTTACTGGGTATGCTTTCTGTTTTATTACAGGGGGCGTGATATTCTTCATTGGCAATATGCTAACGTGGAGGTTTTTTGTTGGCTTTTCACCCACCATAACTTAAAATGTGCATGGCAAACCTACCCATCTTGAAAAATTTGCAAAGCCAGTACAACCAACCTCACACTGATGAGACCCATTAAGGTTGAAACATGTCTGTGAGTGGTTTGACTAGAATTACATTTAATCCCATGCTGTGCTTAAAAGAGAGAGAGAGAGAGAGGGGGGAAGAGAGAGAGAAGAGGGAGAAGAGAGAGAAGTGAGGGAAGAGAGAGAAGAGAGAGAGAGATCATTTATTTTCATTGAATATTTATATGTATTTTGGAATTTGTTTTCGCAACGTTTGTAATGTGTTTCTATTGGCCAAAAGCCCTATTAGCCACCTTTGGCTAATTAGGCTATTGACGATTAATATAGAAGGGGGTGATATATATACATATACCTGCCGGGTGCTCCAACACCCGGTAGTGCCAACGGAAGACAAGGGGCCATCTGGTCCCATGCCGTCGTTGTCAGAAATGGGTCCACCTCCACGTGGGGTGGTATCCAGCTGGAGGGTCCCACCTTAACAGTATCTTTATGCGTTGGTGGTCTGGTCCCAAACCACAGGCTGCATCTGCTGGGCGACGTCCTTTGCTGTGTCCCTGACACTAATTAGATAATGGGGCAGTGTCCCTGACTAACCTACAGGGGAGTCGGGGCCTAGCTGGGGCCTAGTAGGGGGTCTCTGGCCCAGTGAAGGGGTCACTGCACATAAACCCTCTCCCTATCTTGTCCCAGCTCCAACTGGCGTGGTCTCGCAGCGCGCCAAATGTATCAACTTTCTTGTGCAGGGGAATCCGGCCACGTCATTGGCTGCTGTGTGCCAGGTGGTACGTTGCCCCTGTGCATTCTGGGGGCTCTAGTCCCATGCAGATCTATTTCCCTAATGGCAGCCACTATCTAGCACTCTGCTGCACATGCGCGCGCATCTGTATTGGCCACCGGCCCTCGGATGCTACAGCGCATGTGCAACTCGTACCTCCAGGCCCAGTCAGGCCCTGAGTCCCAGTAGAGACAAGCGGAGCTAGGGACTGCCATAGTGAGGTTCCTGACCCCCGTTAGTGTTGCAAGATCGAGAACCAGACTGTTCTAATTGGTGGGAGGTCTGGGCTCAGACCCCACTAGCCTCCACCGCGTGTCCGGGTGGGATCACCCTGGACCGCCGCGATGGAGGACGGACTACTTCTAGATCCTGCAGAGCCTTTGCGAAGATTGTAGCAGTACCGGGTACCAGAGTACCCTGCAGGTATTTCTACAAGTGCACCTACGGTACTATCCTTTCATTTGGGACACAGTGGCTGCGCAGTCACACTCACATATACATATCTATCTGACTCACTTGAGGGTGGGAGGACTTATCCCAGGGTGACTGGACACAGGGTGGGATCACCCGGTGAAGGGACACAGGAGGGTTGGCGTCCGCTGTGACGCAGAGTAGAGTGCCTCCTCTAGGGAGGGCGCTGGTATCCATATATATATATATACATGTGTAAGGTGTTGCCTATAAATAAAGTCGATTGGTTAAGGTATCCTGCTGTGTGGTGGTATTTATCGTGTATACGTCCTGCGAAGGCCCACTCCCCCTCCGGCGGGAGCTGTCGCAGGTGGAGGCGCTGCAGCCATTATAATCATTGCGCGAGTACCCCAGGCTCTCCGTGGCAGAGACTTAGGCCCTGCGAGCCTACGGGTGACACAGAACAGGGTAGCAGCCTGCGTTCGATAGGAAGCAGGGCTACATTTGGAGGTGCTGCTAAGATCTTAGACCTGGGGTGCCCCTCGAGAATAAATTATTACCACCATGGCCCTTCCTACCCGCCTCTGAGAAGCCGAAATACGCGGAACGGACCTCGCCTCAGTACGACCGCCGCGCTGCCCCCAGGGATATTTCATGCTACAAATGTGGAAAGAAGGGACACATATCGTACGACTGTCGAATGGGCGAGTCCCGACACCGGAGCCCATCTCCCAAGAAGTTCACGCCACAGGCCATGGTCTGCGGGGTGTATGCGGCCAACACCAACACGTCCGGGACCCTTCAGGGAGGACAAGGCTCGCCAGAAGAAGTTAACCGTGAGGGACCGGTAGCGTTGATCTGGGTGCTAGTGGACAGGATCTACTCCTCTACCCTACTAGACACAGGGTCCCAAGTCACCATCATATATCGGGGGTTCTATGACCGCCATCTCCAAAAGCGGCCTTTGAGACCAGCCGAACATATCAAGGTACGCGGCCTAAGCAATGATGACTACCCCATTGACGGCCTGGTGACCGTGGACCTGGAAATACAACAGCTCAACACGGGAAAATCTCACCCCATGAAGGTTGACGCCTTGGTGTGTCCGGAACCCAAAGATACGCCCAAGTACCCAATCATCCTCGGTACGAATGCTGATATTGTGCAGGCCGTCATCCGGGCCTACTTACACGAAGCTAACGAGCTACCCATGTCCAGCCTACAGTTACAGCTAGTTCAAGCCGACCCAGCCCCTCCCACATCCCCCTCGGAAGACTACGGGCTGTTGTTCTGCGGGCGGGGAGGATTGACCCAACTCTTTCCAGGAGAAATGCAGAGGATCCCTGCTTGGTGTGCCTACGCTGACCACCTAGACGAAGAGCACCAGTTCTCTCCAGAAAGCACCCCCGAAGAGGATGTCCGGCGAGGATATCGCCTTGTGCCAGAGTTTCGCAGTCGGCCCGCCGCCATTGCCCGCCGAATTTTTGTAATGGTACAGAATCTGTTGCCCTTCCCCCTGGCCATTGATGTGGGTCAACGAATAGGGAGGATTTATCCGGTCAGCTCCGTGGACGAAGCCGTGCACGTAAACGCGACCAGAGTAGAAGATCCAGGGGTAGCGTTAGACTTTGACTTTGGCTCGTCTGACCTGCCGGAAGCCTGGAAGGAGCGAATACGAGTACAGCTAGAAAAAAGAAGAGCCGTGTTCTCTACCAGTGAGATGGATGTGGGGTGTAGTCGCAATGCCCAACACACCATTCGTATGACTGATGAAAAGCCCTTCCGGGAACGTTCCCGTCGACTCGCTCCCAGGGACGTAGAGGATGTAAGGGCAGCCATCAACGAAATGGAAGCAGCCGGCATCGTCATGGAGTCACAAAGCCCGTACGCCTCCCCTATAGTAGTCGTGCGAAAGAAGAATGGGCCGGTGAGATTATGTGTGGATTATCGGACGCTGAACAATCGAATGGTACCGGACCAATATAATCTTCCCCGTATAGAAGAAATCCTAGATACCTTACACGGGAGCCAGTGGTTCAGCATACTGGACCTTCGGTCAGGGTACTACCAAGTCCCCATGAGCCCCAAAAGACCAAGAGAAGTCAGCATTCGTCTGCCCCCTAGGGTTCTATCAATTCACCCGCATGCCCCAAGGCATATGTGGGGAGCCGGCCACCTTCCAGCGGTTAATGGAGAAGACTCTAGGGGACCTGAACCCCCGAGAATGCCTGGTGTATTTAGATGACATCATAGTCTTCGGGGAATCCCTGGAAGAGCATGAGGCTAGGCTCTTGAAGGTGCTGGATAGATTATCCCAGGAAGGACTCAAACTCTCTCTGGATAAATGCCGGTTCTGCCGGACCTCCGTGACGTACGTAGGACACATAGTGTCCGGTGAAGGAATTGCCACAGACCCCGCCAAAATAGAAGCTGTTGTCAACTGGCCCCGACCGGATAATGTGGGAGAGTTGCGCTCGTTCTTGGGGTTCTGCGGCTACTCTCTCAGATTTGTGGAGGGGTACTCTTGTCGGGCCAAAGCCCTCAACAGCCTACTCAAAATATATCCGACGGATGCGGGCCAGAAGGCCCACCCTGCCCGACAGCCCTTCGGGGACAAATGGACCTCCGAGTGCGAACAAGCTTTTAAAGACTTAAAACAGAGCCTGACGGCGGCCCCAGTACTGGCCTATGCAAATCCCGAACAGCCATACATTTTACATGTGGGCGCTAGCCTGAGTAGCCATGGGGCCGTGTTACATCAAAAATATCCCGAGGGATTGCGACCAGTTGCGTACATCAGCTGCAATCTCACTGTCAGCGAGCAGAATTATCCAGTGCACAAGCTCGAGTTCTTGGCCCTTAAGTGGGCTATTGTAGACAAACTTCGGGACTATCTGTACGAGGTGTCGTTCGAGGTACGGACAGATAATAATCCACTCACCTACATCATGACGTCCGCCAAACTCGATGCGGCCGGCCATCGCTGGCTGGCGGCTCTCTTCAATTATAATTTCACCCTGAAAAACAAACCGGGTCCCTTGAACATTGGAGCGGACACCCTGTCTAGGCGGCCAGGGTTGGCCACCACCCCCGACGAAGATCAGTGGAAAGAGATCCCAAGACCAGGAATACGATCTTTATGTTGCACCGCAGCCATCGTAAACGATCAAGTAGCCTTCTCAGAGTTACGAGTGGCCGACTCCCTAGGGTGTGCCTCCAACGCTATCCCTGAAGCCTATCGCGACCCTAGTGGAATGCATGTCACCCCCGACAAGATTATCGCCTGGAAAGATATGTTACGATATCAAGAGCAGGACCCGGTCGCAGGGGCCATTCGTTATGCTATCTGACACAATCGCCGGGCCCTCCTTTGACAGACTTCGGGGGATGTAGGAGGTATACTGATGCGGGAAGCAGACAAGTTCGAGATACAAGACAATCTGTTATACAGAATTGTAGAATATCATAATCACCCGTATCGACGACAATTAGTGTTACCGAAGCGATTGCAATACCTAGTACTGAAAGCTCTTTATGACGAACACGGTCATTTGGGGGTGGATAAGACTTTTGGACTTGTGAGAGATAGGTTCTTCTGGCCCAAAATGAGAGAAGCCGTGGAGCATCACCTCGGTCATAGATGTGTGCAGTGCATTCAGCGCAAGACTCTACCCACCAGAGCAGCCCCAATGGGCCACCTAAAAAGTTCGGGACCTATGGACTTAGTCTGTATCGAACCCGATAACCATGGCATAGGAAATGTGCTGGTCATTACCGATCACTACACCCGCAACGCTCAGGCTTTTCCGACCAAAGATCAAAAAGCCATTACGGTGGCTAAGGTACTCTGGGAGAAGTATTTCATGCATTACGGGCTTCCTCAACGCCTACACTCCGATCAGGGGCGGGACTTCGAAAGCAAATTAATAAAACAACTGCTGAACCTCTTACATATCAAAAAGTCCCGTACTACGCCCTACCACCCTGAAGGGGATGCACTGCCGGAACGGTTCAACCACACTCTACTAGACATGTTGGGAACGTTAACAGGAGTGGAGAAGACTAAATGGAGTCGCCATGTGGAAACCCTAGTACATGCTTACAATTGTAAAAGACACGATTCTACAGGGTTCTCGCCATACTTCCTCATGTGGACATACAGTTGAGAGTCTCCACGGATGGGGTACACAATACTACCCACTTCCGCTATGTACAAAGATTGCAAGAGAACCTACAGCGGGCCTATGTACAAGCCGAGAAATCCGCTGAGAAGTTGAATGCCGGGAATAAAAGGCGGTTTGATCATAAAGTGAAACACAGAGACATTAAACCGGGCGATGCAGTACTTCTCCGCAACCTGGGAGTACCAGGTAAACACAAATTGGCCGACCGTTTGCGAGAGGGGGTATACGAAGTGGCCTCTCAATTGCCTGCTCCCTATTCTCCAAGTCGAGAAAGGGGACTTAGAGTGGCCTGCATCCTCTTTAGATGGAGACTGGTCAGCAGAGAAAGAATCAGGGAACTCTGATGTTCTGGAAGATCCACAAGAGGGAACCTCTCAAAGGGGTCCTCAATATGAAGCATCTCCCGGTGGAGCTTCGGGTAAAGAGCTTCAGGAGCAATCACCCCAGGAGGTAGCTCCGGAAAATTCAGTATTAGATCCGCGGAGCCCATGCTTCGTACCCATCCAAGACCAAGCCCCTCAAGGGAAGAATTGAACGTACCAGGTGCTGATAGTCACTCTCCCACGGGAGTGACCGAACAACTGTTAAGGAGGAGTCAGAGAAATGGGCAACCTCCAATGAGGATGGCCTACAATCAGTTTGGGGCACCCCACTATGAGGCTCAGCAGTGGGCTCGCAATCGAGTGCAATCAGTTATTGTGATGTTTAGCGAGATGTACAAGCTGATTTAGAGACCACCTCTGTTAGACATTTTCATTATATAATGATGTGCCTGTTTAGCGTGTCCAAGTGGGGACGTTGGAATCCACAGGGGGGAGGATGTAGCCGGGTCCCCTTTTTCTTACCCTTGTTGTTGTTGGAGGGTGCGTTACATGGAGAGTGTTCCGCTACGGAGGCTCCGCGTCATGCAAGACGCCATGTTCTGGTTGGCAAGCCGTATAACCTAACCTAGACAGAGGTTGCGCAAGCGCAGATGGTGTGGCCAAAGCCCGCGAAGGAGGAGAGTGCTAATTGGAGGGAGTCAGCGAGACACAGGTCCCATTAACCCCTGCGGGTTCCCGTGATAGGGCTGAGCCAATGGGCTGCAAGGTTAAGGAGGAAATGGAGGTGTTTGCACGCACGTTGGTCAGAGCTGGCTGGAGAGGAGAGGAGACGGAGCTTCGGTGTGGGGAGGCCAACCACCCCCTACGTAGGCCGCATGCCCCAGGCCCAGTCAGGCCCTGAGTCCCAGTAGAGACAAGCGGAGCTAGGGACTGCCATAGTGAGGTTCCTGACCCCCGTTAGTGCCGCAAGATCGAGAACCGGACTATTCTAATTGGTGGGAGGTCTGGGCTCAGACCCCACTAGCCTCCGCCGCGTTTCCGGGTGGGATCGCCCTGGACCGCCGCGAGGGAGGACGGACGACTTCTAGATCCTGCAGAGCCTTTGTGAAGATTGTAGCAGTAGCGGGTACCGGAGTACCCGGCAGGTATTTCTACAAGTGCACCAACGGTATCATCCTTTCATTCGGGACACAGTGGCTGCAAAGTCACACTCACATATACATATCTATCTGACTCACTTGAGGGTGGGAAGACTTATCCCAGGGTGACTGGACATGGGGTGGGATCACCCGGTGAAGGGACACGGGAGGGTTGGCATCCGCCGTGACGCAGAGTAGAGTGCCTCCTCTAGGGACGGCGCTGGTATCCATATATATATATACATGTGTAAGGTGTTGCCTATAAGTAAAGTCGATTGGTTAAGGTATCCTGCTGTGTGGTGGTATTTATCGTGTATACGTCCTGCGAAGGCCCACTCCCCCTCTGGCGGGAGCTGTCGCAGGTGGAGGCGCTGCACCCATTATAATCATTGTGCGAGTACCCCAGGCTCTCCGTGGCAGAGACTTAGGCCCTGCGAGCCTACAGGTGACACAGCGCAGGGTAGCAGCCTGCGTTCGATAGGAAGCAGGGCTACATGTAAATGCAGAAAACCGTGCTCTATAACTGGACCTGCAAATTAGAAATTGGATTCTTTATTACAAATATCAACTCTGTCATTTGGTTGCTGACACGTGGCATTCATCTTATTATTGTGATAATGTACAGATTGTTTCATTTCCTAGTGTTAAACTTCTTAGCCGTGATACAACAGCTGCCACCAGCTGAGTTTACTGCTGTACAGTATGAGTTCTGTCTTCCTTCATTCAGCACTTCACATTCTATCAATGTGAGATGTATTACATTATTGTATCATTCATAAATGTGAGATTAGATTACAGCAGCAATAAGAAAACACAGTTGATAGCACATTCTTCAAGCTAAAACAAGGACTGCCAACAGGGGTGGAGATACAGCGACATCTGTCATAAGCCCACTCTGGTGGTCTGAAACAAAAAATTAGGCCCACCGGAAGTCTGCCACAACTGTCACTTTCAATCACCTGGGTGGTCCCCCCTTGCACCATTGTGTAGGGCCCAGATGGATCCTGGCCCCTCCCCCCCCACACCTCTTGAGCCTGGGGGGATGGGGAGGAAGAAAAGAAGAGGGGCAGGGAAAGAGAAAGAGAGGGGGGCAGAGAAAGAGAGTGAGAGAGAGAGTGAGAGAGAGTGTGTGAGAGAGAGAGGTCTCAGTGAAGGGGGTGAGAGAGGAGATGGTGGAGAGAGGGGGGCGAGAGAGAGAGGAAGGAGTGGGGAGTGTGAAAAGTAGAGGGGGAAGTGTGAGAGAGTGGGGGAAGTGTAGGATAGAGGGGGAATGTAAGAGAGAGAGGGAGGGTGTGAGGGAGAGAAGGGTGAGGGAGAGAAATGGGAGGGAGACAGAGCAGGCAGAGAGATAGAGGAAGAGTAATAGAGTGAGGGAGTGAGGGAGAGAGGTAGGGAAGTGTGGGTGAGAGTGATGGACACGTGTATGAGTGTGAGAGAGAGGAAAAAGAGCATGGAAAGAGAAAGAGAGGGGAAAGAAGGGGAAGTGGGGTAAAAGAGAGAGAGATAGATATGACAGGCTTCAGTCTCCAAGACAAGAAGGAAGCTGAAAAATCATTGAGGGATGAAGTCGCTTCTTCCTACTGTATAACCCAAGTGGCCATCTTTTCACCAAAGATTCCCCAAAGATTTCCCACAGCTTAAAAGTAAATGTCTCGGGAACTGTGGTGTCCCCAGAGCCAAAAATAGCTTGGTTCAGCACCAGAGGTTCAGATGCTGTAAACGAATTAAAAAATAATAATGAACATTGGTAGATCCCTGCTTTAAAATCATATCAATGTGAGAAAACTTAAGCCCAATTAAAATGAGAAAAGGTAAATTTCTGGCAATTTCAGACTTTTGAGGGCAAATTTTAAGCCCAAACTCAAAGTGGTTTTTGTACTAAGTGTTGCAAATGGCTTTTTAGTGCAAATTTGATTATTATTTTTTTGGGCGCACAGAAATGAACTGTGCTGAGCATAAAGATGAACTAAAAAAAATGTTTCTGTGCAGTCAAAAAAAGGTGAGTCAACATTGTCCCCCAAGTTCAACTTGGCATAACCCTAAAATGATTGCTAATAGTGTAAGGTTGAAGGTTTGTATTACTCTTTAGTACTGAAATATTGCCACAAAAAAAAAAATACAAAACAAAAAATCTTGGTAATGAAACCCCAAACTTTGGTCTGAAGATATTTATTTTGAATGTTTCCAGCTCAAATGCTGACATATTTTGCACATTGCCATTAAAGAACTGCATTATATTTGAGAAATAATAGCAAGGGATTTTGCCCAACATAATGAGGGATGCTACATTTATGTTCTATTAAGGTAATGTTTCTCATTGTGCGAATATTTGAGTGGTCAAAATCATATCATTTCAGTATATATAACAAGGTATACAAATAAAATTGCAGAAAGAGTAATAGGCATATTATCACTTGGCTGATATATTGTATAAGTTACTTGAAATCCAAATCATTCATGCTTTTCTGTGCTTCTTCCAATTATAGTCACACAGTATATAGCTTGGTCTCAATTTAATACAGCCAATAACAGAACATCTTGGGACTCATTCAATAAATGGTAGAGGGGGGAAATTAAATTGCAGTTCATGAACGTTGCCAAGAGAGAATTTATAATTCATATCTATTGCAATATGTTTCTACTAATGGTGATGGTTCTACTGTAAGCTACAGACAATAGATCTAAATAGAGGAACTAATCCAAAAGACAATGGCGGATAAATAAATAAAATTGAAATATTACCCAGTAACTATGATGTTATAATATAAAAATACAAAAATGTAAACATATTGTTTTGGAATGATCAGAGTGTTAAAATTTAGAAGAATATAAAAATCAAATGTCAGATCACCCAGGCTGTGGATTTAGTTGTGCAGATTTGGTTGCCAAGGCGTTGGTCACTAAACAATCATTATTAGGGAAATGTGGGGACCGAAACCTTCTCAGCTTTTGATACTGTGATCACCTTTAACTCCTACACATTCTTTACTCTTTTGGTAACCATGCCACTGCTCCTTTTACCCCTCTCATTGTTCCTTCAGTGTCTCTTATGCCAACTCCTCTTTGACCTCTATGGAACTCTATAGGTGTACCTCAGCTCAGTTACTCTCCTATTTCTACAGTACACACTCACTGGATTCCTTTGGATTTAGCCATTATCTCTATGCTGATGACACACAACTATATACCTGCAGTCCAGTCAAAAATGACAGTGCTGGCTGGAACGGCTGTATGAGATTGATCATACAGCCATTCCAGCCATTCTACTCCCAGCTACAGGAAATCTCGAAAAACGCAAGACCTTGTGACGTCAGACCCAGGAAGTGAACGCCGGGTAAGTGTGCCGGCGTTCCCCTGACGAGCGAGGAGTGAGAAAGATACCTATGTGGGCGGACTGGACTAGGACCTATATGACAAGACCCCCAAAGACAGGGGTACGTCGTCTGTAGATTATGTACCGAATGTGAGTATAAATACCATTTATTCACATGTACATCAACCCTTTTCTACTATCTGTACCATTGGATTTCTTCTTCTTTCTTCTCATCCCCTGTGACCCTGAAAGAAGATTCCTGCTGTCACATAAGAAGAACCTTACCATTTAGAATACATACGTTCCTATGGTTTAGTATCCTTATATTTATTATTTATTCAATGTACACAATTCACACCACCACTATTACTCTGCACTCCCTTTTACCTTTTTACTTCACCATATCACAAGAACATAGAGGTTGTTTGTTTAATTGGGTTAGAGATGCACTGCATTGTTATTATAGTCACTTTATTCACTAGCACCGGGTTATATTTTGTTTATCTTATCTGTTCTATGGTTTGCTTTTTCTTCTGGTTTCCTGAAAACCAATGTGAGAGACTGACCAGCAGTTACAGGAAATGGTTAGTTGTAGTCACTGCTGCTCAATGGTGTGCGACCAGGTACTGAATCTAAACATTTACATACATGAATATTGAATGTTGACTCATTTTTGGTTCAAATAAATGATGAAAAAGTATCATGTTTTTGTGTTATTTGTTTGATCAGGTTATCTTTATCTATTTTTAGGACTTTACGATCTAATAACATTTTAGGTTTGAAATATGTGAGAATCCTAATGGTTCACAAACTTTTTCTCGCCTCTGTATATGTACTTGCTGTTATGCTCATTATAGATAGGGTTGGGGAGGCACTCCAATACAATATAACGTATATATGATTAAGCATGCAGTAGTGCACAAGGTTAAAACTCCTCCAGAATTCCATGTCTAATACTGTACTGTACAAAGGGTCTCCAGCTGGGGTCCTGTGTACACTGAACATATTTAATAATATTAAACATACGACTCTCATAGCTGTAATAGCTTTTCTGTGTGCCCAGGATAAAATTTCATTATACTGTATGATGTAATTGGGTTAATCTTATTGTTAGCTTTCACAGTCCTCTAGTTTTGCATTGAATAATTAATTTATAAATGTTTTTTTTTCCAACTAATTATATTTTTTGCAATGTGTGACTACAATAAATTAAATTACATGATTTTACTTACATTTTCTCCATGAAGACCCACTTGACCGATTTCTCCTTTCTCACCCTTTTCACCCTAGAAATACAGTAAATGCTTGAAATAATAGAAGAAAAGGGAAAAAAAACAATGTTTCATAGCTAGTGTACTGAATACATATGTTTAATCAGGAGTTTGCTGTATAAATAGGGCTAGCTTATAATTACTATATCAGAAACATCTCTTATTATTTGACCAATGATCTTATAAGAGGAAACACAATATCACTCTCATCCATTCTTTGACAAAAGCAAATAATATATAGCAGATTTCTAGACCCACTTAATTAAAGTCTTTTGCAAAAGGGAATAGCTCAAATAGCCCAGACCACAACGGGGAAATTAATACTGAACTTGTCAACGCCCTGTGCAGGATATGCATTAAGGCAAGGAAATAAAAGCCTTATTTGCAAATCAGATTTCTGCTCGTCTCTTGTTACACTGTGTGTTATATTATTACCACTGACAGGAAGGACATCAAGCTTGCTCTAAGCCTTTATTACTACAGGGCCTTTCAGTTCTGGAGGGATGATATAAATTGTAATGACTTACTCTTTGTAGTTGGAAAGTAAAAATGCAGTCAAATAAGTTGGCTAACCAATACTGGATAATTTTTGGCCATAAATTATGCAAGCGCAACTAGAGACAAGAAGTCTAATTACGTACTTCAGAAATATATTGCTTGATAGTAAATTACAATATGTTATTCTTGATTTGTAGTAAAGAATTTCAGTCCTAAGGGGTCCATTTTTTAGAAATGATTTCTAAAGTGTTAACAGCTACCATGCTCTAGAGCAGGGGTGAGCAAACTAGGGGGGGAGGAGCAAGATTTTCCACGGGGGGTGTGGCTGTTACAGAGGCCCCGTGCTCTTCCCCAAGGCAATTAAATTAAATGCCGGGGGATCGCTTGAGGCCTCTGCAACTTCCCTCCAACCTTGTCTTCCGCGACACGTCGCCATGGCAACGCGTTGTCAAATGACGCGGTGGGGTCAGGTGACCCCGCCGCATCATTTGACACCGAAGACATGGTGAGGAGGGGGGAAGTTTGCACACCCCTGCTCTAGAGTAGAGGTGTTTAACTCCAGTCCTCAAGACTCCCCAACAGGTCAGGTTTTAAGGATATCCCAGGTTCAACACAGGTAACTCAATCAGTGGCTCAGTCTTTGCAAGGGGAGAAGTCATCCCACTTCTGTCCCTCATACATTTAGATCGTGTCCTTTCTGCAGGACATGATCTCCGTTAGCAAAATGAGCCCCGACTTCCAGACCATATGACGTAGTGCTATGTTTTGGGGCACTCATCGGGTTAACCAAAATAGCATTTTTTCATCTATCCTTTCTTTCTCAATTTGAGTTTAAGACCTTTTTCAGTTTTAAATTAACAATTTTTCCCCCCAAAATATTACCTAAACTAGAAACGATCTGCACCTTCCTGCCCTCCAGGGAACCACTGGTTTCCAAGATATTTCTATTTGTTGTGCTAGTTTTCTAATCAAGACATCTGGCTGCAGGGCCACCATTAGAAAGAGTAGTGAATTTTTTTATTGTCTGACCCCAAAGGCCACGGATTGCTGCTTTAAAGAGTGACAGCTATGTGACACCCTGCCAGAGTACATTGTGCAGTATAGAGGTTCTCAAATAGTGCACCAATTTGTTCCTGCTCTAAATTTGTCAGATTCATTAAAGGTAGAGTGAAATACCACATCACATCAAGGGTTGATCCACTGAGCTCCATTAGTGCCTTAACGATATGTTAACTCCAGGTAATGTCTCATTAAGTGCTAACAGAGATCTTGAAAGCTAACCCTAACGATGTGTTAAGCGCTGTCTTAAGACAGCCTGTTGTTAACTTTAACGACCCTTACTATTAATGATATGCAAAAGAGGTGTGGACAACCTCAATGCATAGCCACAGTTTGCCATAAAAGTTAACACGGGACTTAACGCTATCTACTTGGTATGTTTTGTTTGATTGGAACCCCTCTTAAATTAAGCCCACCTGCAATTGATCTTTATTTAACATCTACTTGGACAAAACCCTGTTTAGAAGAACCATCTGTTTTAATGTCTCTCACATGTGCTAATTTAGTTGCCTGAGCTGATCTAAATTCAAGCAGGTGACATTTTAGAGCTATATAACCACACTCATAGCAGCCCATGCTGTAATAGCACATTTTAAGTAGCAAGCAAAGGGGCGTTTAAAAGGAGTGAACAAGTCGACAACACCTACTGGCCCTGATTCCTGGATTTGATCTACGCTGGAAAGAAGGATATTATCTATCCCAGACTGCACTGGGATATTGGGTACTCAGACCCCCGCTTTTTAACTTGTTTATTAATGACCTTGCGGTTGGCATCGAGAGCAAAGTCTCCATCTTTGCTGATGATACTAAAATGTGCAAGGTAGTAGAATCAGAGCAGGATGTAATTTCTCTTCAGAAAGAATTGGAGAGACTGGAAAAGTGGGCAGGTAAATGGCAGATGAGGTTTAATACAGATAAATTTATTTATAAAATATTTTACCAGGAAGTAATACATTGAGAGTTACCTCTCGTTTTCAAGTATGTCCTGGGCACAGAGTTAAGACAAATAATACATGGTTACAAATACAGTTACATAAATGAACAGGGTATACATTATATACAAGACATTGCATGCACAGTTAAAGAAAATATATATTATGGGCATCTGAAACAGTTACAGACCAGATTAAAATGTGAGACAGCCTTAGATTTGAAAGAACTTAAACTGGTGGTGGATGTGAGTCTCTGGTAGGTTGTTCCAGTTTTGGGGTGCACGGTAAGAGAAGGAGGAACGGCTGGATACTTTGTTGAGCCTTGGGACCATGAACAGTCTTTTGGAGTCAGATCTCAGGTGATAGGTGCTGCATGTGGTAGAGGTGAGGAGCTTGTTCAGGTTGCTGGGTAGCTTGCCCATAAAGAATTTAAAGGCAAGACAGGAAAGGTGAACTTTGCGCCTAGACTCTAGTGATGACCAATCTAGTTTTTTGAGCATTTCACAGTGATGTGTGTTGTAGTTGCATTGGAGAACAAAACGACAAATTGAATTGTAGAGGGTGTCAAGTTTGCTAAGGTGGGTTTGAGGTGCCATATACTATGTCTCCATAGTCAATAATTAGCATTAGCATCTGCTGTGCGATACGCTTTCTGACCAGGAGACTTAGGGAGGATTTGTTCCTGTAAAGTACCCCTAGTTTGGCATAGGTCTTGGTTGTCAGGGTATCAATGTGCATTCCGAATGTTAAGTGGGAGTCAAACCATAAGCCCAGGTATTTAAAACTAGTGACAGGGGTTAGGGTTGTGTTAGTGTTGGTTCTAATATGGTGCTCAGTCGCTGGAAGCTTTAAAAATTTAGTCTTGGTCCCAAATACCATTGTTACAGTCTTGTCAGTGTTTAAAAACAGTTTGTTTTGGGAAATCCAGTTTTCGAGTCTCAAAAAGTCAGACTGAAGTATGTGTTGAAGGTCAGAGAGGCTATGGCTGTGTGCATATAGGATTGTGTCATCTGCATACATGTGTATTGAGGCTTCCTTACAAGCTGTGGGAAGATCATTAATGAACACTGAGAAGAGTAGGGGCCCCAGAACAGAGCCTTGCGGGACACCACAGGTGATATCCAGGGGGTTGGAGTTAGAGCCTGAGATGGACACATGTTGGGATCTTCCTGATAGGTAGGACTGAAACCAGTTTAAAGCATGCTTCCCTATTCCAGAGCTCTGGAGTTTGTTAAGCAGGATAGCATGATCAACTGTATCAAAAGCCTTTGCAAAATCTAGGAATACTGCACCAGTATTGTAAGGTAATGCATTTGGGATGCAAGAATAAAAAGGCGACTTACAAATTAAATGGGGATAAATTGGGGGAATCCTTGATGGACAATGATTTAGGAGTGCTTGTAGACAGCAGGCTTAGAAATAGTGCCCAAAGTCATGCAGTAGCTGCAAAGGCAAACAAGATCTTATCATGCATTATGATAACTATATATAAATATATTCGGGGACAATACAAGGAGCTTTCAAAAGATCTATTTATCCAAAGGGCAGTACAAAGGACTCAAGGCCATCCCTTAAGGTTGGAGGAAAGGAGATTTCACCAGCAACAAAGGAAAGGGTTCTTTACAGTAAGGGCATTTAAAATGTGGAATTCATTATCCATGAAGACTGTGATGGCAGATACAACAGATTTGTTCAAAAAAAAGGTTGGACATCTTTTTAGAAAGGAAAAATATACAGGGATATACCAAATAAGTAAACATGGGAAGGATGTTGATCCAGGAATTAATCCGATTGCCAATTCTTGGAGTCAGGAAGGAATTTATTTTTCCCCTAAATGGGTCTTTGCCTTCCCCTGGATCAATAAGTAAGTATAGATATAGGATAAAGTATCTGTTGTTTAAATTTAGCATAGGTTGAACTTGGTGGGAGTACATCTTTTTTCAACCTTATCTACTATGTAACTATGTAGCAATTTAATATTGCTGTGATGCCTCCTTTACTATTTATATTTGTTATGGCCTCACTTATTTTGAAATTATGCACTTCCTTCTACCAGCCTCATTATGTCTCTAACTCTATTCATATATCTCCATCTCTCCTCTCTTCGCCACTTCTCAGTTCACATGAACTCCGTTCTGACCTGCGCCCTCTGACGCTAGACAACTATATCCCCTGCATTAAAACACACCCCCTATAAATCATCCTCAAACATTCTCTTTCTATCCATGCTTCTCCTCCTGGCTTCTGGGGATATCTCTCCCAATCCTGGTTCCTGCCTTATTTCTACATGCTCTTGTCCTTGCCATCCAAATGCAACTTCTACTCCATCTGCTGTCAACCCCTCCAACCTCATACCGATCCCCTACTACCCTTCCTCCTCTCTCACTTTCTCCTATGCCCTTTGGAATGCCCATTCCCTTTCTAACAATTTCCTCTCTGGGCATGATTTCTTTCTCTTTCACTCTTTGCTCCTCTTTGCTATAACCGAGACCTGGCTCACTTATGGTGGCCTTTCTTTCTCCCACAGTCAGAGCCCTGGTGGCAGGGGTGGAGGCATGGGGCTCCTCCTCTCCTCTCTCTGCCGTTACAGAACCCTTCCTATTCATCCCTCTCTTGCTTTTGCCGCTTTTGAGGCTCACACTGTCCAGAGCTTCTCTCCTCTCCCTGTCCACGTGGTGGTCATCTATCGCCCACCTACCTATACTCACCCCCTTCTGCCTTTCTCTCTCACTTTGAATCCTGGCTCTCTCTTTCTCTCCTAAGAATCTCCTGTTCTTCTCCTTGGGGACTTCAACTGCCACATTGATGACCACTCTCTCCCTTGAACATCCCGCTTTCTCTCTCTAACCTCTTCTTTTGGCCTTCAACAGTGGACTGCAGTCAGCACCCACAAGGATGGCCACTATCTAGACCTGGTTTTCACTAAACATTTCTCTCTCTGATTTCTCCATTTCCACCTTTCCTCTCTCTGACCATCACCTCATCTCATTTTTTTTACTCTCTCGCTTCTCCCCTTCTCCTTCTCCATCTCCATCTACCCCCCTGCTCCGATTTCCCCCCCCCCCCTGCTCCGATTTCCCCCCCCCTGCTCCGATTCCCCCCCCCCCTGCTCCGATTTCCCCTGTGTGTGTGTGTGAGTGCCTGTGTGTGTGTGAGTGCCGCTGTGGGGCTGTCTGCAGTGCTGCGCTGTGTGTCTGTGTGATGGTCCCGCCCCACCTGTTTTGGCCACGCCGGAAAAATTTCACTGCAGACCACAGATCGCGGTGCAGTGAATTGCACACGCCGCCGGCAAGCAAGGCGGCCGTGCGGGCGCGTGCAGTGGGGCCTTAGCCTTATATGTTGGAGAGGAGGTGTTCCCTACCTGTCTCTGGGTTAGCGGGGATTCTGGTGTCTCCAGTGTAGCAGTGTGTGGGTTGGGCTATAGGTCTGCCCTCCTGCTGGCAGTAATACCTCCTTAAGGGCAGGTTTGCCAGGAGCAATCATGGGTTTTCCCCACTTCGTGCAGTGTGTCAGTGAAGGCAGTGTCATCAGGCTCTGTGTCCAATTAGAAGACACAGGGGTGGTGCCTGCTGGAGTTACTGCACAGCACTTCCTATTTAGTCAGTCTGTCCCTACCGTGAGAGGGACAAGGTAACCCAGACCAAGCTGCCAGGGCTGGCAGGCTTGAGGCCTCCCTACGGGGAGTGAGGGTATACCACATACCTCCTATCCTACCACAGGATAGGGGAAGAGCAGGAACCACTCTCTGTGCCCTTTGCTATGAGTGCACTCAGAGACATCCTGAGGGAGACAGCCTGCTGTATGATCTGGTTTGCTGACTATAAGAAGAGACCAATAAAGAGACACTGCATTTTTATCTATACTCCTGCCTGAGAGTGAAGTATATCAGGAGGAGAGAAGCATCATACTTTTGCAGATACTTCACCCCATACAGCTGGGGGCTGCACGAGATGGAGGCGCTGCACCAGTAAGTGAGATTGAGGCACAACCCCAGAAGCCTGTCCTGTTCATCCATATACCATCATGCGGGAGACTCAGGGCCCCCTGTTGCCAGCAGGTATGCACCACTCTTACACTTGTAGCCAGAGCAGCATATTCCCAAGGAGACCCTATGTGAGATTGGGGGGGGGGGGGTAAAGGGTTACACAAGTGTGAAGCTTGAGAGTCAGATCTGGAAGAAAGCAGTATAGGTTATTTCGGTGTAGGTATAGGGCAGTTAAGATATATAGGGTAACTAAGATATCCAGCGGGCAGGGTTTGGCTGTCACACTCCTCCCTTCCTTTCCTTTCCTGGCCTCTCATTTTTCTCCATCCAGAGAGAGCAGCGGATCTGCGGCCGATCTCTTCCCCCTGTCCCCCAATGTTTCTACAGATGATCATTCTTTCTTTCTTGAATGCAATTCATACTTTTACTTATTAACTTTGCAATACACTCTAAATGTTTTTCATTTTCGAGAATACCAGTTCAAAAGTTTGAACTATACCTACAAGTTCATATTCTGTGTGCCATAGAATATTCAGTCCACTTTACTTTGTAACTTTGAAGTAAATATTGCATTCTAGAATCTTTAATGCACTCGTATTTTAAGTGAAACTTCTTTGTCTTTTGCCACAGAAATTGTGTTTGTAATGGTGCTGTTTTTCATTAAAAATCAAAACACAATTTCAGTGACAAAACGCAAAGAAGTTTCACTTAGAACACGCGTGCACGGCACACATCCGTTTTAACAATTTGCACTTCTATATTTATACTAAGTGTGAATTCCTCATGTTTGTTTGTGAGTGGGAGAGAGTGTGTGTGTGTGTGTGAGAGAGAGAGAGAGAGAGAGAGAGAGTGTGTGTTAGAGGGAGTGAGAGAGAATGAGTGAGTTTGAGTGTGAGTATGGGGCTGTGTGTGTGTGTGTGTGGGACAGAGTGAGTGTTTGTGAAATACAGAGTGCGCGTGTGTGAAAGACAGAGTGTGTGGGTGACTGACTGGGTGGGTGACTGGGTGGGTAACTATTCATGGGGAAGGGGCCATTCATTGGGAAGGGAGGAGGCCCACCTGTGCATCACAGTACTTTAATGCATCCTACGGAGCTGCGGGGGGCCGTGAGAGGTTGTCAGGCTTCCCCCTTTGGATCTGCAGGGCCTGGAGCAAGGCATGGCACCGCATCCCGTGGAGAGAGACAGACGGAGCTCCGGAATGCTCGCCATCGGTCCTGGAGTTCACATGGTCAGGGAGTCCCTCTGTAGCTGCTCATGCGACACGCGCTGCCTCCTTGCCACGTGACGTCACATAGCGTCCCATTGGCATGGCAACGCGGCGTCATTTGATGCTGCGCGGCCATTTTCAGTGCAGTTGGAGGAGAATGAAGGCAACTGAAGTCAGAGAAGGAGGAAAATGCCACCGCAGCACCCCACCAAAACACCTCACCAGGGGGTAAAATGCAGTCACCCAGGGCGAGTGTGAGAGACAGAGCGGGTGTGGGTGGGTGACCGAGTGGGTGGGTGACCGAGTGGGTGGGTGACCGAGTGGGTGACCGAGTGGGTGACAGAGTGGGTGACAGAGTGGGTGGGTGACCGAGTGGGTGGGTGACCGAGTGGGTGGGTGACCGAGTGGGTGGGTGACCGAGTGGGTGGGTGACCGGGTGGATGGGTGACATTTGGGTGACTGACTGGGTGGATGACTGAATGGGTGACTGTATTCATTGGGAAGAGGCCATTCATTGGGTAGGGAGGAGGCTCACCTGTGCAGCAGAGTTCTTTAATGCATCCTGCGGGGCTGCGGGGGGCCGTGGGTGGTTGTCAGACTTCCCCCTTTGGATCTGCAGAGTTGCAGCGGGCATCGCATTCTGTGGAGTGAGGCACGGCACCACATCCCATGGAGTGAGGCAGATGGAGCTCCGGAATGCTCGCCATGTGTCCTGGAGTTTGCATGGTCAGGGAGTCCCTCTGTAGCTGCTCATGCGGCACGTGCTGTCTCCTTGCCACGTGATGTCACGTAGCATCCCATTGGCATGGCAACATGGCGTCATTTGATGCTACGAGCCATTTTAAGTGCAGTTGTAGGGAATGAAGGCAACAGATATCGGAGAAGGAGGAAAATGCCGCCGCAGCACCCCACCAAAACACCTCACCAGGGGGTAAAATACAGTCACCACAGGCAACTGTTTTTCTCGACGCATATATATATATACACACACACACACACACACACACACACAGCCACCAGTATTTGAACTCATGCCTGTGAATTTTTTGGGGCACTCTCACAGAAAAACGACCCAAAATTTCTGTGAGATTCTTAATGGCCCATCGAATTATACAGTGGGGGGACCCTGCAGTCCCATTCAAACTGAACTTTTTCAGTCTCGGGTGGCAGTGCAGGTGGAAGAGTCTACAGATGCAGCCACGAGTTTTAGACCTCTTGCCTTGGAAATTCTGGGGCAGTCTCACAGTAAATGCCTCAACATGCCTGTGAGATTCTTAATGGCTCATCGGATTAACACAGCAGGGGTCCCTGCAGTCCCATTCAGTTTGAATGAGACTGCAAGGACCCCTCCGTTGTGTTTATCCAATGGGCCATTAAGAATTTCACAGAAATGTTGAGGCATGTTGAGGCATTTGCTGTGAGACTGCCCAAGAATCTCCCAGAATTTCCCAGATAAGTGTTCTAATACTGGTGGCTGCATCTGTGTACACAGACACACACACTATGTGTAATGGTATTTTTTTTTAACCATTTGTATATTGCCAAAATAAATAAATAATATAAACAAATATATACAATAAGATCCCAAGCTTATTGTTCTATTTGAGTTTGGGGTCATATTGTATATTGTGTTTATGTTGGCCATTAGGCAATCTGGCTAGTAGAGCTAATGGTTGGTTCTGTAGAGGGGAGTTAGGTTTGTTGGGTGTGTGGTTATTGGTTTACAGTAAGTGCCCAGCTTGTGTGCCATACCGTACACTCAAAGGGGTAGTAGAATATTTGGGGTACTGCTATTAACCCCTGTGCTACCGTGGTGACCGTGAACGTATGCATAACAGATGATATTTTTGCATATGTTTAACTTTGTGGATCTGTTAAAGTCAGATGCTAAGTTCAGTTAACTATTTAAGTAACGTGACGTTAGACGTCCTGATTTAACAGAGCTTTGAGGATCTTCCCCTCAGGGTGCATTTCTTTTTCTTTCTTTTTTTTCTTCTATACAGAGTTTAATGTTCAATCGTTCATCATTGCAGCTAATGTACAGTACTAGTACAGCTATAACTGAATGAAATGGGGAAAATAAACAAGAGCATCTTTAAATAGTGACAGATAACCGTTTCAATATTGTGGCGCCCTGCTGTGTACCACTTCCTTCAATTGAGCAGCGCCAGCTTTCCCCACTCGTTAAGGGCTGCATCCACAAAGCTCTGTTAAATCAAGACTCATAACTTACCAAAACAGGAAAGGACATTTGGTTCCCTGAGGTTAATGTGTATACTTAAAGCTAATTGCATGCCACAACAAAAAACATCTCTTCTAAATCTATTAGCAAAGACTGAATGTCCCGTTATTGTAGCATAACATTGCATTATCTGACCGAGCTCCTCAACCCTACCACATGCAGCACTTATCATCTGAGATCTGACTCCAAAACACTGTTCATGGTCCCAAGGTTCAGCAAAGTATCCGGCCGCTCCTCCGTCTCTTACCGTGAACCCCCAAAACTGGAACAATCTACCGGAGACTCTCACCGCCGCCAACAGTCTAATGCCTCGGCCATGGTTTTTGCTGGCGTGCGGAGGCGCGCTGAGGCTGAGGGAAAGTGGGTGCTTTCCCTGGCCTTAGTCAGCGCGCCTGTCGGGGGCGTGTCGGCGGGCGGGCCAGTGACGTCACGGAGCTGGTTCGCCCTCATTGGGCGAACCGCTCACGTGACCGGCCCTGCACTCCGGCAAGCGCGAAGATTTAAAATTTCCCTAAGACCTACGCTTCCGTGCGCTTGCGGAAGCATAGGCGAGCCCCTACTAAAGCCGCTATCATTGCGGCTGTAGGGGCTCAGTGCCGAGCAGAAGCGCGCCTCCGCCCGCAAGCACTATCCATGGACGCGGCCTTAGTTCTTTAACAACTAAAGCTGTCTAACATTTTAATCTGGTCTGTAACTGTTACATACGCCTATAACATACACTGTATTATCTTTTACTGTGCATGCAATGTATATAATGTATAACTCTGCTCACTTAATGTAACTACGTATTTCTAATCATGTATTTGTCATCATAACTCTATGCCCAGGACATACTTGAAAATGAGAGGTAACTCTCAATGTAATACTTCTTGGTAAAACATTTTTATAAATAAATAAAAATACATGACGTTTAGTATGTCTTGGAATTACTCCAATCCAGATATGGAAGGAGCACTCAAACAAAAAAATAATCACAGGTGCTACAATATCAGATAGGTATCCTGCAAAATCTATCAAAGACTTACTCACATCTAAAAAAAAATTGACAGACTGTACACTTAAGATATATAAAAATGATATTACATAAATAATACCTAAACAGGAAAAATCCAAATATAAATAATACTTACAATAGATCAAAGAATTAACAAACACAATCAGAAAAGCAAATTGTAAGGTCTCAGAGGTACCGTAACAATAAAACAAAAAAGGAAAAATAGGACTCCCTATCCTTAAATAGAAGAGACTCGGAAATAACCTTAAAGGAGAGGCAGAAGCATGACATCAGAAGCCACTTATTGGCAGCATCTCAAAGTCGCGGTTCTCTAGTAGCCCCGATCAGCCTATTGAGGCTGATCGCCGCTCAAGAATGGAGATTTCCTCTCGAAATCGCCTCGCCGCAAAAAGTTGGCAAAAGAGTGGGGAGAAGATGCCGAGAAGCGGCGAGAAAATGTCACTTAGAAAATAAAATGCATTTTTCCTGCATCGGATTGATGCAGGGGGTCTCCAGAGCTGATACCCATTAATACCAGCACCAGAGACCCCCGGCATGAATACGATGCATGAAAACTGCATTTACAGGCAACTTCATTATCTTAGCAGCTAACCGCTAAGGCAATGAAGGGGTTAACCCCTCCCGCTACCCACCTGTTAGGCCTAAACATACATCCTTGGGGCTACTACCCCCTTCACCCACCCAGCTACCCACAATAAACAAAACCACACACAATATCCCTACTACCCACCTCCTAGGCCCCCAATAACCATAACACCATTTAATAAACACCAATACACAAGCCACCCCTTGTGCCCCACATAAAACCATTATTATTTTTTTAGACAAAGGATTAATACCATAGGCCGGCGGGTGTCCCAGAGTGGTCCCCATGGGTGTCTGCAGGCCCCACAGTGCAACCTGGGGGGTCCCTACGGGTGTCTGGGGGCCCTCGGTGGTCCCCACAGGTCCCCGCTGGCCTGCGGTTTCCATTCGTGTATTAAAAAAACATAAACATGGCTTATACTTCAATAAATACACCCCTTGACCCCCACACCAAACACATACAGTACAGTAATGTGCAAAATAACTATTATCCAGATATGGATAATAGATTATTTGCCCATTATTAAACACAATATTAGCCAGCCAGCATAAATAAAGTAAATAAAAACCATTCTACTTACCCCTGCCAATGTGAAGGGCATCATCATCAGCATACTGCAGGGCCATGTCCTCCATTGCCAGAAAGAATACATAATAAATACACTCTAACGGCCCCTAACCCCTTCATCACCTTTGCAGTTAATAACCGCTATAGTAATTAAGGGATTAACCAACCCTTCCCCCCTACCCACCTGGGAGGTCTAACAACCCACCTGGACCCACTATACCCACCCTGTACCCATTGATTGTTATAGTAGTACATCATACCCATATAATATGGGCATGATAAGCTACTATTGCAGTCAATCTTCACACTAATACAAAAGCATGAATGTCCACAATACACAATAATAAAACAGATAAAACAAGCACCTAAACATTCATTAAAAAAAAATGAAAGCACTAGCCAACCAATCAATTAACAAAATAAAACCACTAGCCAATCAATTAAAGAAATAAAACCACTAGGAATTAAATAAAATAATTAAAACCACTATGCAATCAGTTACATAAATCACACCACTACCCAAAAAATACATATAATACCTAGAAGCAGTAACCAACACAACAATTAATTAATACAACCACTAGGCAACACCAATTAAAACTAGTAACCAACAAAATACATCATTAAATAAAAACGCAAAACAATCTGAAAAAATTAAAATTCAAGCCATAACAATTCAAAACAATTTAATCTAAAAATAAAAATACATAGAAAATATAACAGTCAATATAAGAAATGCATTTGCCAAAAAATGCATTGGCTATTACTGTATTCACACAGTATGTACCTTAGTTGCAGATTATTACATTGGCAATAAATGGGCAATGAAAAACATAAAAAAAGAAAAATCCAATGAAAAAAAACTGTAAAAATAAAAGTATATACATTCAAAATTGATCTTATCTGTAGAAGCGTTGGCCCTCCAAATCCCAGTGAATCAGGAAGCTCTCGTCCGGTGACGTCACGAAACACAATCCAACGCCATCCACGGTGAAGATACAGGCAAGGTAAAAAAAATCTTCTTTCTGTAATCTCCCATCATCTTCTTCTTTCTTCATCTGTGACTATTTCTTGAATTTATTTATATTCTGTCTTTATCTTATTTCTTCATCTGTTAATCCAATATATCCCATGTTAAATCTTCGATTTTGACACAATGGCTTCTTGAGCTCAAATGAGCCATCACAGCTTTTAATAGGGCCTGTGATGTCACATTTGGGCGGCAAATGGTTCTCACGCCATCTGATTGGCTGTGAAAACTACACTGGCGACACACTTTATTCGAGCTCGGCTAGTCCCACGAATTCGGGTATACCCGGGTGTATTGAGGTTTGTGACTGTTTTCTGCCCGAGTGCATTGGGTTATTTTCCAGGCAGGGATTGAAGCATTTTATTCCCGCTGGCTGCAATACTGCACAGTATATATATATATACTGCATTACAATTCATGAATTTATGCCATCTGGTAGACACGCGAAGCATTGCAGCCTATTAAATCCTAATCATTATCATTTAACAGATCAGCCGCCCGTCAGCCAGGCATGAACCCAGGCTGGGAAGGCAAACGCAACGGGGCTTGTCAGAGGTGAGGAGCGGCGCATTCCAGGTATCTGCCAGGTACATACTGGGTATTTGCTCGAATAAAGTGTGTCGGTGCAGTATGTGCTTTTTTTTTGTGACGTCATATAAAGGGACTGAAGCGAGCCAATCAGAATGGCTGTGCTTCATTTCCCTTTAACATGTCACCAAATTAAACTGGCTGACCTCACGTGGTACTTCAGACAATCAGATTGTGATAACTATATCCCCAATCTGATTGGTTGTAGTAGACCATGTGACTCCCTTTGCATAACGTCACATCCTTTCCCAAAAATTACTCTGTCTCATGGTCATAGTCATGTTAAAGGGAAATGAAGCACAGCCATTGTGATTGGCTGGCTTTAGTCCCTGTAAATGACGTCACACAAAAAAAAAGCACATGGTTTTTATTTACGTTATTTATGTTGGCTTGTTAATGTTGTGTTTAAGAATGGGCAAATATTTGTACTGTATGTGTTTGGGGTGGGAGGAGGTGTATTTAGGCCATGTTTATTTTTTTTAAAGACAAGAATGGTACCGCAGGCCAGCGGGGACCCATGTGGACAATGTGGGGACCCCCAGACACCTGCAGGGAGGATCCAGGGGCCCCACAGCTGTTGGAGCCCTGGGGACCAGTGGGGACCACCCAAGGGTCCACAGACACCTATTGGAACCACCTGAGGGCCCCCAGATACCCATGGGGATGACACAGGGACCTCCAGACACCTACGGGGACCACCCGTGGACCCCATTGGGGACCACCCGTGGACCCCATTGGGGCCCACGGACACCCGCGGGGACCATCTGGAGGCCCACGGAGTCTAGCGGGGATCACCTGAGGACCCCCAGACACCTGTGAGAACCCCCCAGGGTGCCCTATGAGGCCCCGGGCACACGTGGGGATAGGCCCCATTATAGGGTGCCGGTATCTCCTATGCATTGAAATGTCCCGCGTCACGTGACTGGGACATTTCAATGCATAGGAGATACCGGCACCCTAAAAAAGGGGCCTGTATCTCGGGAAATAGGGGGTCCCCGAACCTGAAATCAATGCGGTTCTGCTCCGGAGACTCCTGCTCAAACTACACTAGTCATAAAATGTAAATTAAAAATATTTTTTTTCTGGCAAGTTTTGCGCATGTTTGACGTCACTCTCTCTCTGCAGCAGATAGAACTTGCCGGGTGAGCCCTTTTCGAAGGGTTAATCCTCACGTCGCCAGCTACTCGCCATTATTGCAAATGTTACTGTAGCCCTGCTTCCTATCGCTAGCAAGCTGCTACTCTGTGCTGTATCACCTGTAGGCTCACAGGGTCTGAGTCTCTGCCACGGAGAGCCTGGGGTATGTGCAATTAGTATCACTGGTGCAGCGCCTCCACCTGCAACAGCTCCCGCCAGCGGGGGAGTGGTTCTACGCAGGACGTCTAAGCAATAATTACTGACACACAGCCAATTACCATAACCAACTTCCTTTACTCTTAGGCCAAGATCAGATATATGTACACACAATAACATCCCCTGAATCCACCCAACATAACAAGCCACGGCGGGCTTAACACAGACTTGCGCCTCGGCGGAAGCTACCACACTCATGCGCCACGGCGGACGCCACAATCCCCGAACCCGCCACCGGGTGATCCCACCCCATGTCCAATTCCCCAAACAACACCATCCCGTTACTTCACAGATAGTCACAATGTGTGTGTATGGGTGACTGCGCAGCCACTGTGCCTTGAATTAGTGAATGGTACCGTTGGGGCCCTTGCTGAAATACCTGCCGAGCACTCCAGTACTCGGATCTGCCACGATCTTCACAAACGGTCTCCGCACGTCGGTGCCTTCCTCCCGTTCTGTCTCTCTCTCTGGTCCAGGGCGATCCCACCCGGACACTAGTAACACCACGCGGGGTCGGATCCCCGACTTCCCGCCAGATAGCATAGTCCCGATACAATTACACAGATGGTAGTGAACAGGAACTTCTCTAGGGCGATCCCTGACTCTGCTCGTCCCTACAGTGACTCAGAGCTAAACTGGGCCTGGGGCACACAGCCTACGCCGGGGCGGCATAACCTCCCCTACTCCAACACTCCGTCTCCTCTCCTCTCCCACGCGCTCTGACTCACGTGCGTGCAACCACCTCCCTTTATCCCCTCCTCTCCATGACGCTTCCCGCGGGGCTGCTGGGTCAAGAATCTACTCTCTCCCGCCAACTGTGCTCCCCCTCCTTCGCGGGCTTTTGCAAAACCCTACAAGCGCAATCTCCTGCTCTTTCGGGGCTAATCAGGGGTCACGGCTACATCCTCCCCCCTGTGGAATCCAACGCCCCCGCTTGGCCAACAATAACGATAACCATTTTTATATAATGAAAAATGCTAATACATCGATCTCTATATCAACTTATACATTTCGCTGAACATGATGATAAAAGATTGAACCTGGCTGCGAGCCCACTGCTGAGCCTCATAATGGGGTGCCCCGAACTGATCATAGGCCATCCTCATTGGAGGTTGTCCATTTCTCTGGCTCCTTCTTAATTCCGGTGCGGTCACTCCTAGCAGGGAGTGAGGTTCGTACTCAGCTGTGTTTTGTTCTGCCCTTGAGGGGCTGGTGTTCGAGTCGATCGGAACTGGGGATGAAGCACGGACTCTGAGGGTCTAACATTGAGGTTTCCGGCGCCACCGCCTGGGGTGATTGATTTCTGAGCTCTTTACCCGACGCTCCTTCGGGAGATGCTCCAGTTGGAAGGTCCGTTTGAGAGGTCCCTCCTATACTTTCGCCGCCTTCTACGCCAACCTCTGAGGACACTTCTCCATCAAGCGGAGAGGCCGGCCACTCCGATTCTCCCTCCTCTAGTTGCGGGATAGGCAGTAGATGATTACGATGCCACGTTTTTACCCTACCCTCCGAATCTTTGATACGGTAGACTGGAAGATCAGACACTTGGGAGATCACCTCGTAGACTCCCTCCCTCCATCGGTCAGCCAACTTATGTTTACCCGGTACTCCCAGGTTGCGGAGCAGTACGGCATCACCCGGCTTAATGTCTCTATGCTTTACTTTGTGACCGTATCGCTTCTTGTTTCCGGCGTTCAGTTTTTCTGCCGACTTCTCGGCCTGCCCATAGGCTTTCTGTAGGTTCTCTTGCACTCTTTGCACATAGCGGAAATGGGTAGTATTGTGTACTCTATCGGTGGAGACTCTCAACTGTATATCCACGGGTAATCGGGCTTCACGACCGAACATTAGGAAGTAGGGCGAGAACCCGGTAGATTCATGTCGGGTGCAATTGTAGGCGTGGACAAGAGTTTCCACATGACTACTCCACTTAGTCTTTCCCCCCCCGGTTAGAGTGCCCAGCATGTCTAGCAGAGTGCGATTGAAACGTTCGGGTAATGCATCACCTTCAGGGTGGTAAGGGGTAGTACGGGACTTTTTGATGTGCAGGAGATTCAGCAATTCTTTTATCAGTTTACTTTCAAAATCCCGCAATTGGTCAGAATGCAGGCGTTGGGGGAGTCCATAGTGCACAAAATACTTCTCCCATAGTACCTTAGCGACTGTAATGGCTTTTTGGTCTTTGGTTGGAAAGGCCTGGGCGTAGCGGGTGTAATGATCGGTGATGACCAGCACGTTCCCTATGCCATGGGTGTCGGGCTCAATACACAAGAAGTCCATGCAGACTAAATCCATAGGCCCCGTGCTTTTTAGGTGGCCCATGGGGGCAGCTCTAGTGGGTAGAGTTTTGCGTTGGATGCACCGCCCACACCTTCAACAGTGATGCTCCACGGATTCTCTCATTCTCGGCCAAAAAAATCTATCCCTCACCAGTCCAAAAGTCTTGTCCACCCCCAGATGTCCGTGGTCATCATGTAGAGCTTTCAACGCTAAGTACTGCAGTCTTTTGGTGGCATCCTGGATGGTCATGATACTCCACCACATGGTATAGTAGTTTGTTTTGAATTTCAAATTTGTCAGCTTCTCGCATCAGTATGCCTCCGACATCCCCCGGAGCCTGGCGGAGCAGATCCCGTCGGTTTTGGCGAAGGGCTTCCCGAATAGTCTCTGCGACCGGGTCTTGTTCCTGGTACCGGACCATGTCCTCCCAGGAGATCTGGTCATGGCTAACATGCATCCCCCTTGGGTCACGATAGGCTTCTGGTATAGCGGTAGAGTCGCACCCCAGTGAATCGGCCACTCGTAATTCTGAAAAGGCTACTTGATCGTTTATGACGGCTGCGGTGCAACAGAGCGCTCGTATCCCGGGTCCCGGGATCTCTTCCCACTGCTCTCTGTCGGGAGTAGGGGCCAACCCCGGCCGCGCGACAAGGTGTCCGCTCCAATGTTCAGAGGCCCAGGTTTGTATTTCAGCGTAAAGTTGTAATTGAAGAGCGCGGCCAACCAGCGATGACCGGCCACATCCAGTTTGGCAGAGGTCATGATGTAGGTGAGGGGGTTATTATCAGTTCGTACTTCGAACGACACTCCATACAGATAATCTCGCAGTTTGTCCACAATGGCCCACTTCAGCGCCAAAAACTCGAGCTTGTGCACCGGATAATTCTGTTCACTAGCGGTGAGACTGCGGCTGATATACGCAACGGGTCGCAGCCCCTCAGGATATTTCTGGTGCAACACGGCGCCTAGACCACTCAGACTGGCATCCACATGTAGAATGTAGGGCTGGTCGGGGTTGGCATAGGCCAGAACGGGGGCTGCTGTCAGGCTCTGTTTCAGGGAGTGGAATGCCTGTTCGCACTCTGGAGTCCATTTATCTCCGAACGGTAGTTGGGTAGGATTGGACTTCTGGTTCACCTCCACTGGGTAGATTCTGAGTAGGCTGTTGAGGGCTTTGGCCCTGCGAGAGTACCCCTCCACAAATCTGTGATAATAGCCACAAAATCCCAGGAACGAGCGCAACTCTCCCACATTTTCTGGGCATGGCCAGTTAACAACAGCTTCTATCTTGGCGGGATCAGTGGAAATCCCCCCACCGGATACTATGTGTCCTACGTACGTCACGGAGATTTGGCAGAACCGGCATTTGTCCAGAGAGAGTTTGAGACCTTCCTGCGACAATCTATCCAGGACCTTCAGAAGACGACCCTCATGCTCTTCCAGGGTTTTCCCGAAGACTATGATATCATCTAGGTACACCAGGCATTCTCGGGGGTTGAGGTCTCCCAGCATCTTCTCCATTAACCGTTGGAAGGTAGCGGGGGCTCCGCATATGCCTTGGGGCATACGGGTGAATTGATAAAACCCAAGGGGGCAGACAAAAGTGGTCTTCTCCTGATCCTCGGGGCTCATGGGGACCTGGTAATACCCGGACCGCAGGTCCAGTACGCTGAACCACTGGCTCCCATGTAAAGTGTCTAGAATCTCTTCTATGCGGGGGAGATTATACTGGTCCGGCACCGTCCGATAATCCACACATAGTCTCACTGTTCCATTTTTCTTTCTTACGACTACTATGGGCGAGGCGTAGGGACTGCGGGACTCCTTGACAATCCCGGCGGCTTCCATTTAATTTATAGCGGCCTTCACATCCTCCACATCCCGGGGAGCGAGTCGGCGAGAACGCTCCCAGAACGGCTTCTCATCGGTCATTCGAATGGTGTGTTGGGCATTGCGGCTACACCCCACATCCACCTCCCCCGAACACGGATCGTCTCTGCTCTAGCTGCACCTGCAACCGTTTCTTCCAGGCGTCCGGCAAGGCGGACGAGCCAAAGTCGAAGTTTAGAGCCGTACCGGTCCGCTCCACCCGGTTCGCATTCACCTGTACGGCTTCTTCCACAGAACTGACAGGATATATCCGTCCTATTCACTGACCCACATCGATGGCCAGGGGGAAGGGCGACAGGTTCTGTACCATCACATCAATCCGATGAGGAATGGGGCCCCGCCAATGGCGAAATTCGGGTATGAGCCGATACCCTCGATGTACATCCTCTTCAGGGGTACTTTCTAACGAGAACTGTTGGTCTTCGCCGAGCCGCTCGGCATAGGCACACCATGCGGGAACGCTTTGCGTTTCTCCTGGGAATAAGCGGGTCAGACCTCTCCTTCCACAGAATAGCAGTCCATAGTCTTCGGGAGACGAAGGGGGCAGGGCTGGATCTGCTTGAACCAATTGCAGCTGTAGACTGGACATGGGGAGCTCTTTAGTCTCCTGTAGATAGGCCCGGATGACTGCTTGCACAATGTCAGCATTGGTGCCGAGTATGATGGGGTACCTGGGGGTATCCCGGGGTTCTGGACACACCAAGGCGTCCACCTTCATGGGGTGAGTTTTCCCCGTGTTGAGTTGCTGTATTTCTAGATCCACAGTCACTAGGCCATCGATGGGATAGTCGTCATTGCTTAACCCACGCACCTTGATGTGTTCAGCCGGCCGCAGCAGCCGCTTTTGAAGATGCCGATCATAGAACCCTTGATAGATGATGATGACCTGGGATCCCGTGTCTAGTAGCGCGGAGGAGTAGATTCCGTCCACGAGCACCCGGATTAACGCTACCGGTCCTACCCGATTATTGTCGCCACCCGCTACATCTCCTTCCGCGGGTGTTACGGCCCGATCGCTATCTGCCGCGTACACCCCGCACACCAAAGCTTGAGGCGGAGACTTCTTGGGGGAAGGACTTCGGCGACGAGAGTCGCCCAGGCGACAGTCATAGGATATATGCCCCGTTTTTCCACATTTGTACACGACATATCTCGATGGACCCCACGTCGATCGAGTGGGGGTGATGACCGTCCAGCATAAGGGTTTTTTTCTGGGCCCTGCTTGTCTGGGGGGTCTTCCTTCTTGTCAACGGCCCCTTTGGGTTTAGCACTGCTGTTGCTTTTCGGCTTTTGAGGGGAGTGCAACATTAAATGCGTCTCGTGCTCTTTCACCTGCTGCAAGAGTTGGATGAACGAAGGGGGAGGGCCCCGCGTGAGGTGATCACGAATCATACAGGCTATGGGGTGGACAGGGCTAGACCCGCGGAGGTACTGGTTACGTAGATACTCATCCATCTGAGAGGGCAGCACATGTTTATGATGCAATAACGGCCCAAGAGACATTTGCACTCGGTGGATATAGGCAGACAGTTCTTCCCCTTCTTTTTGATTTACGGCATAGTATTTAGCCCATAAAGCCCCATCCTCTTCTTTCGCGCTATATGCTTCTACCAGAAACTCAATCATTAAGCGAGAGGTTAACTCGGGGTACTGCTCGCGGTGTATGCTGATCAAAGTGGCCGCCGGAGGCCGCAGGCATTCCATGAGTCTCTGCCGTTTTACCACATCGGTGCACGACCATTCCTCCATTACGCCCCTTGTATGTTCCTTCCAGGTTTCTACCCCGTCTTCCCCGGTAGGTACGTGGAGGGTTCCCGAGAAGGCTTTTAGCTTCCGGTAGTTCTGGGCATGAGCGGCTATGGTAAGCGCTTCAACCAGCGGTGGTAGAATAGGGGGGGCAGATAACTGGTCTATTTTGCCCGTGAGTTTCCGCAGCATATTACTATGCACTTCGGCCTCGGCAGAGGCGCTGGACCCTGGGTAACTAGAGGCGGATAGGCAACTACCGGCATCGCTCTCAGCATAACAAGCAAAAGGAAGGGTGGGGTCGTCCTCGTCTAGCGGACGTACGGGAGGGTCTCGGAGGGGGTAGACAGGGCATCGGGCAGGGCCAGGGACATCAGGCAGGGCCAGGCATTGGGGAACGGCTGGTTCGAGCGCTAACAGGTTGCACCGACAGTCCAGTGGTCTGGCTTATTATCATTTTGAGATATACCTGCATTTGAGCGCTTCAGCTATTTTCCATATTGCAATATATACAGGTTGGAGCCGCACATGCATAGGTTTTTTGGAGCTTAATCTTTGAATTTAAAAGGAAGATCCCTAATTTTTATATTTTTGCTTTTTATACACTTTTATAGTTACTTTTTTGTGGCTTCAGTACCCCCTTTGTGTTCCATTATATTGGTATGGAGGAACCAGGGGATAATATGGATGAATTAGAAGATATTTCGGATACTTATTTTTTCAACACTTGTGATGATACACAGAGAAAAAAACAAGCTTTACGTGTGTTTGATAACATTGTGGATTTGGATACCACTGACATCTCTGATCTCAAAATCCACTTTCAAAAATTGGAAAGTTTATTGATTCATAAGAACCGCTTATGGTGGGACATTATAAGCCTGGAGAACTATGCTAAATGTAAAAGGATCCCAAGAGGACTAAGGGTTAAAAAAGCCCCCTCCTTTGGTTTTCCGGATGTGGATTTTGAAAATAGATGGGTGACAGCCCTCAATGACTGCTCTTTTCGTTTGATGGAGTTAATAGTGTTTCAGAAAATGAAGGAGAAAGATCAGCTTGATATTCAAATCACAGAACTGCAAAAAAACCTATACAGTTTCAAAGGTTTAAAGGGCTTTAAGGAATTTGATGTTATTCTCTCCAAAACGGTAAAAAATGTGGAATGTGGTATTATGTCTAAAAAACAAATTAAATATGATCGGGACAGATATGACTATGAAAAGAACCAGGTTTACCATTGGCAGAGGATAAATTCTATTCAGGAAAGATCAAATAACAAAGATAAATCATTCATTCAGTTTAAATCTACTCCCAATACACTGGCGACACACTTTATTCGAGCTCGGCTAGTCCCACGAATTCGGGTATACCCAGGTGTATTGAGGTTTGTGACTGTTTTCTGCCCGAGTGCATTGGGTTATTTTCCAAGCAGGGATTGAAGCATTTTATTCCCACTGGCTGCAATACTGCACAGTATATATATATATACTGCATTACAATTCATGAATTTATGCCATCTGGTAGACACGCGAAGCATTGCAGCCTATTAAATCCTAATCATTATCATTTAACAGATCAGCCGCCCGTCAGCCAGGCATGAACCCAGGCTGGGAAGGCAAACGCAACGGGGCTTGTCAGAGGTGAGGAGCGGCGCATTCCAGGTATCTGCCAGGTACATACTGGGTATTTGCTCGAATAAAGTGTGTCGGTGCAGTAAGTCCATTTTAAAATCTAAGAATGTGGATTATCAGAGTGGCGAATCTGATGTTTCAGATGCAGAAACTGCCTCTACCTCTCATTCTGTATCTTTTGTCAATACATTTGAGAATGATGATCATCGTGGTCGTGGAGCTCCATCCAGGGGGCGAGGGAGGGGTGGACGCACCTTTTGGGGTCAACCACCTAGGTCCCAGGATGCTTTTTCTTATCAAAATGTTAATCAACAGAGACAGCAACAGCAACAACCAAAATCTTTCCCTTTATTTCAAAAGGACACAAGAGAATCAGAAGAGGGAGGAGGGGGGGGAGGAGGAGGGGGCTACAGGTCCGCCTCCAAAAGGAAGAAGTTTTGAATGATATATCTAATGTTATAAATATTTCAGGAACTGCTCTCTCTCCTACAGAGTTGTCACTACTGGATAAAGGCCTAAAATTTTCACCTTCAATGAACTTTAATTTGTTCGAAACCACTATTGATGTGTATAAGTTTGTTCGGAAATTATCCTTGAAAAAGTTTTTTGACAATTTTATTCCAAATGTTACTAGGTCGACCGGAGATGAGGATTTAGATGGGGGGCCATCACACGCTATCGAGAGTGATGTCCCCTCATCCGACTCTGTTCCTCCGGTATCTATTGCTTTACATACATTTAATGATTTTTGTACCCTGCAAGATATGAATGATCTTTTATCTGAACAGACGGTTGATGATGTTAATATTCCTACATTTTCTGAATGGAATTCAGGCCTAAAAAGGAGTTCTGTGTTCTACCCCACTCATGTCAAGGGTCAATTTCTGACTATGTTTGAAAATCTGGTTATAAGAGACCTTCGTCTTCTAGCTCAGGGATTTTCCCTATCCTATATAGATCATGACAATTTGAATCAAAGTGAGCGTTTAGCTTTAAAATCTTTGAAAAATAATTCTGCATTGGTCATTAAGAGTGCGGACAAGGGGGGTGCGGTGGTGGTGCAGGGCAGAGACGGTTACATCAGGGAGGCATTACGCCAACTGGATGATGGCCGGTCCTATCGTGTACTATCCGCCGACCCCACACCGCAATTCTTGGAGTTCCTTGTAGAACTGGTTGACTCAGGTGTTATTATGGAAGTTCTGTCGAAGGACGAGGTTAAATTCATTATTCCATCTCATCCCATTATTCCTATCTTCCACCATCTCCCAAAGATCCACAAGACATTGGTCGACCCTCCAGGTCGTCCCATTGTCTCTAGTATTGGATCTTTGGGAGATGGTCTGTCAAGATATGTTAATGGTTTTCTTCAGCCATTTGTTAGGAAATTGCCCTCATTTATACGGGACTCTGGTGATCTTCTTGATCAGATCAAAAATGTTAAATGGGGTAATGATTACCTGTGGGTAACACTTGATGTTACCTCTCTGTATTCTGTTATACAACATGACCATGGTTTGGGTGCGGTCCGCCAATTTATTGAGATACCAGAAATATCAATCTTTCAATCGGCTTTTATTTTGGACGCTATACACTTTTTACTCACGCACAACTTTTTCACATTTAATGGTAAGTTTTATTTGCAACTTATTGGCACTGCTATGGGTACAAGTTTTGCTCCTTCTTTTGCGAACTTATTTATGGGATGGTGGGAAGCACTTTTTATTTATTCGAGCACTAATTTATTTCGTCACAATATTGTTTTTTATAAAAGATTTGTGGACGACCTAATTATTATTTGGAGGGGGGATGTCACTACACTTCACACTTTTGTATCTTATCTTAATAATAATCTTTATAATCTAAGATTTACATTAAATTTTCATTTCCATCACATTGAATTTCTGGATCTACAATTATTTGTAGACATAGACAAAAAAATCCAAACGGATGTTTATAGGAAGCAAAATGCCAGGAACACCTTTCTTAGGGCGGACAGCTGCCACCCATCCCATGTCATAAAGGCCATACCAAGGGGACAGTTCCTCAGACTGAGAAGGAATTGTTCCACTATGAGTGGTTTCCTTTCTCAGTCTGAGGAGCTTACAAGGAGATTTTTGGAAAGGGGATACCCCAAATCACATTTAGCAATTGCATTTGAAAATGCATTACATACAGAGAGAGCATCATTGTTGCCCACACATCCAATTGAAGATTCTCGCCTTGTTAACAATGTTAAGACAATTGGTATTAAACAGGACTCACATGGACTGACAGAATCAAAAAACAAATGTCCTCTTTTTATTTCACAATTTAGTAAACAAAGTGGAAAAGTAAACTCTATAATTTCAAAACATTGGAATGTCTTATCCATGGACCCTGTCCTTAAAAAATATGTGGATTCTGGTCCTACTTTTGTATATCGTAGAGCGAGAACAATTGGATCTCATGTTTCACCAAGTGAACTCAAATCTTCTGGTCTCAAAAAAACTTTTATCACTAGGGGTTCCTTCAAATGTGGCTCTTGTAGTGCATGTAAACACATGAAGCCTGCCAAAAGTTTTTTCCAGTTTGCCTTGCCACCGCCACATGGTGTGAATATATTACCAAATAAGGAATTTAAGATTAACAGTTTTATAAATTGTAAAAGTCAATTTGTGATTTATCTAATAACATGTGGTTGTGGCAAGAGGTATGTGGGGAGGACGACTAGAGCCCTTAAGGTCAGGATGTTAGAGCATTTAAGGCTCATAAAATTGAGAGACACTAATCATCCAGTCTCAAAACATTTCACTGAATGTGGTCAGGGAGGAATTAATAATTTTTCCTTTTTGGGGATTGAATCAGTTATTTCTAAATCTAGAGGAGGTGATCATATCAACCTTCTGGACCGTAGGGAGGCGTATTGGATCTTCACTCTCCAAACGCGCTTCCCTATGGGCTTGAACATTGACTGGCAACTAACACATTTTTTGTAAACATTTTTGTGATAGACGTATTATGGTGTAATTAGTTGGTAATACAGATTAAATAAGACAATTGTCATTATATTGGACATTATATTCTTGTCATTATAACCTTTGAACCTATGCCTTATCATGCAAATATTATGCTAATATGTAAGCTTAAATTGTTCTTTGATGTATCTTGTGGATAAATACTTCATATTTTATAATGGTTGTATTTCCCTGGTTCCTATGATTTAGGTACACAATCTGTGTTATGCAGTATGTATGTGTAATATGTCTTTAAATTTACTTTTCTTGCACATTTTTTTAATCATGTCTAGAGGTTTTTATTTTTAACTTTTTTTTGTATATAACTTAGTTGCAACACAGCTAGTTTTTTAATCCACCTTGTTCATGTTTTTCCTTGATATAATAGTACCCTTATTAAGCATTAGTTTAGTTTAATACAGCTTTATTTCGTTTAAATATGCTTGTCCAGTTAGCAGCAATGTATTTTGTTCTGCTGGAATGGTCAATAAAGCTTTGTTATTGTGTTCCTATGTTTGCCCACATCCAAAATGGCCACACTGCCTTTGGTACTTCCTTTTGCCCTTAGATCGGCACTGAGTCGCTCTGTTATGACGTCATCAGGTTCTGATTTTTGGCGTGAAATGGCCCACAGGTAAGACGGTATATAATGGATGTTATCACATTGTGTTTTATCCTTGAAAAAGAACGCTGCGACGTTCGAAATGCATTGGATGGGTCTTTTGCCACATTAAAGTGCCCTTTTAATCATTTTTTTGTTCTGGTTTTTTCCTGCTCCGTTTGTGCTGGTGCGCTTTTTGGTCTCCCTTTTCCCTGTATTGCATTGAGTAGCTGCACAGCTTGCCTGCCTGCCCTACCAGGATGTGAGTATTTGCATATATTTCAGGGGAACCTGCCAATGAGACATATGGTGAGTGGGTTGCACCACACACCACCTGTCTTCAGGAGGATAGTACCCATTATATGACACAATAGGTACTATATCAATTGTTAGTACCCTGGTACAGTGGTCTGGCTTATTATCATTTTGAGATATACCTGCATTTGAGCGCTTCAGCTATTTTCCATATTGCACCGACAGTCCACAAGCAAGGTATTCCAGTTCGAGTCGCGGTCTACAAGTACATCTACCAAGCGAGCTTTGGCAAAGCCGGGAAGTTGTCGCAAAGCCGTCTGTAAAGTCTCTAAGGGCAAGGCCATGGGCACTCGGGCCAACGCTAAGGCACGACGGGTAGGCGTGTGGACTTGGCGGGCCCAGTCGCGTATCTCGTGACGGGTAGGAAGGGCCATGGTAGCAACAATTTATCTTCGAGGGGCACCCCAGGTCTAAGCTCTCAGCAGCGCCTCCAAATGTAGCCCTGCTTCCTATCGCTAGCAAGCTGCTACTCTGTGCTGTATCACCTGTAGGCTCGCAGGGTCTGAGTCTCTGCCACGGAGAGCCTGGGGTATGCGCAATTAGTATCACTGGTGCAGCGCCTCCACCTGCGACAGCTCCTGCCAGCGGGGCAGTGGTTCTTCGCAGGACATCTAAGCAATAATTACTGACACACAGCCAATTACCGTAATCAACTTCCGTTACTCTTAGGCCAAGATCAGATATATGTACACACAATAACATCCCCTGAATCCACCCAACATAACAAGCCACGGCGGGCTTAACACAGACTTGCGCCTCGGCGGAAGCTACCACACTCATGCGCCACGGCGGACGCCACAAGCCCCGAACCCGCCACCGTGTGATCCCACCCCGTGTCCAATTCCCCAAACAACACCGTCCCGTTACTTCACAGATAGTCACTATGTGTGTGTATGGGTGACTGCGCAGCCACTGTGTCTTGAATTAGTGAATGGTACCATTGGGGCCCTTGCTGAAATACCTGCCGAGCACTCCAGTACTCGGATCTGCCACGATCTTCACACTCCGCACTTCAGGTCTCCGCACGTCGGTGCCTTCCTCCCGTTCTCTCTCTCTCTCTGGTCCAGGGCGATCCCACCTGGACACTAGTAACACCACGCGGGGTCTTATCCCCGACTTCCCGCCAGATAGGATAGTCCCGATACAATTACACAGATGGTAGTGAACAGGAACCTCTCTAGGGCGATCCCTGACTCGGCTCGACCCTACGGTGACTCAGAGCTAAACTGGGCCTGGGGCACACAGCCTACGCCGGGGTGGCTTAACCTCCCCTACTCCAACACTCCGTCTCCTCTCCTCTCCCACGCGCTCTGACTCACGTGCGTGCAACCACCTCCCTTTATCCCCTCCTCTCCATGACGCTCCCCGCGGGGCTGCTGGGTCAAGGATCTACTCTCTCCCGCCAACTGTGCTCCCCCTCCTTCGCGGGCTTTTGCAAAACCCTACAAGCGCAATCTCCCGCTCTTACGTGGCTAATCAGGGGTCACGGCTACATCACTATCACAGATATTCGGGGCTTTCTGCATACCGTGATAGCAACGCTGTCAAAATGGCGATTTAAAAACCCTGGCAATGTTTTCTATCGGACTTTACTGCATTGAGCCCCATACTTGGGTGCAACCACCATTCTTTGCAGAACAAGATATATCAAATATATATGTTTCATTGTAAAATAAATTTCTATAAATCTCCACTTATTATTTTATTTATAAAATGTTTTTTATCCGGAAGTAATACGCCAATAAGCCACTTATTGAGGCCTTTTCACCAAAAAGGCATACTGCCTTTAAGCCCTGAGTAAGCCCCGATAAAAGCCATTTTCGTCAAAAAAAAATTCAGAGAAAAAACAATTGCCAAACGAGCGGTGGGAAGCCACATAGCAGGTTTTCAAACTCGTGTAATTCTAGTAGCCCCGATTAGCTTAATCAAGGCTTATTGTGACTCTAGAATAGAGATTTCCTCTCAAAATCCTCCCACCAGGAAAAGATGGCAGGAAGGTGGTGAGAAGCTGCTGAGAAGCGGCAAGAGGGGACTTAGAAAATAAAATGCATTTTTCCTGCATCGGATTGATGCCGTGAGTATCCGGAGCTGAGTGCGGATTAATATCAGCACCGGAGGAACCCGACATGAATCCCTTGCAATAAAAATGCATTTACAGGCAACTTCATTACCTTAGCAGCTAACCGCTAAGGCAGTGAAAGGGTTAAGGAACAGCAGCAGCTTTATTGGGGGCACAGGGGGTGAGGGAAGCAGGTACTTCACTCACCCCCTCTGCACCCATTAAACATTACAAGTGTAGCCCTGGTAAGAAATAGGGCTATATGTCTATCCTCCTACTGGTATAAGCCCAGCTTAGGGCAGGCAGCCAGTAGTTAACAAAGGTTTCCTCCACATCAAGCCCTGCTCTGAGTGGTGGAAGTTAGTCACCTGACCCTGTGTGGAAGGCATAGACACAGAGGCGGTACCTACTGATGTCAAGAAGGGGAGGGCTGTTTCAATTTGGAGTTGCCTGTTCCTGTCAGTGACAAGTAGTTCTGTCCTGGGTTCAGTCCTGAGCAGTAAGACAGTGAAGGAGCTAGCTAGGTTCCTGAGGAGTAGGGCCTAGTTAGCTGTAGGTGGACCAGTGCCTCTCACCCTGCCTAGGGGGTGAGGGAAGAGCTAGACCCACCCTGAGCGCTCGCGGCTTGGGGAGGTGGCAGGGACACAGAGAGTACCCAGAGACCATCCTGAGGGTGTGCAGTCTAGTGGGAGAGAAGGCCCTGTACCTGATACCACTGTGTTGCTGTGATTGCTGCTACACTGTGCTGCTGTGTGTTGTGTGCAATAAAGAGCTGCTTCTGAGTTTATCAAGACTGACTGAGACTGGAATCTCTCAACCCTATGTGGGAAGTTCTCTGTAAGGGTTCCACCCCATATCCCTGGGACTTCACTGAGAAAGGATGAAGGTATGAACCCCAGTAACCTGGTCCTGTTATCCCCCATACCATCGCGGGAGACTCAGGCCCTCCTGTTGCCAGCAGGTATGCACCACCCAGACACACGTAGCCAGACCTTAGTACACCTCAGGGGGTCCGATCTGCGACCGGGGGAGGTCTGAGGGCTACACAATATTTACTAACCACCAATACACAACCCACCCACCCCATGTGCCCCCACATAAAAGCATTTTTTATTTTTTTAAACACAGGATTGATACCAGAGGCCGGTGGGGGTGTCTGGGTGTCTGGGGACCCTCGGGTGGTTCCCACGGGTATCCGGGGGTCCCCGCTGGCCTGCGATACCAATCCTGTGCCTAAAAAAAATTGTATGCATACATTCAAATATCCCCAATACATACAGTACAGTAATGGGCACAATTACTGTTATCCAGATATGGATAATAGCTCATTTGCCCATTATAAAATATAACATCAGCCAGCCAGCATAAATAAAGTAAACCTTTCTACTTACGCCCTTCCATCATGAAGGGCACCCTTGTCAGCATACTCCAGATCCTCTGATGCCAGCAAGAATACATGAAAAAACACAATCTAATGACCCTAACCCCTTTATCACCTTACCCATATAATATGGGCATGATAAGGCCCTATATAATTCAATGGTCACCCTAATAAAAAAGCATGACGGCCAAAAATACACAATAATAAAAGATATATACAAGCACCTAAAAATCCAATTCAATAAATAAAAGCTCTAGCCAACCAATTAAATACATAAATAAAAGCACTAGCCAACCAATCAATTTAATAAATAAAAACACTAACCAACCAATCAATTTATTCATTTTAAACATTAGGCAACAACACAATTAATACATTTAAACCACTAGCCAACAAATCAATTAATTATAAAACCATTAGCCAACACATCAATTAAAACCAGTAGCCAACAAAAGAAATAATGAATTAAAAACGCTAAACAATCGGATAATGAAATAAAAACAAGCCATCCAAATTTCAACCAATTTAAGCCAAACAATAAACAGAAAACTAAAAAACAACAATCAATAGAAAAAAGCATTTGCTAAAAAATGCATTGGCTGTCACTGTATTTATCTGTGCCCTAAACGCCCACAGATTAATACATTATCAGTCAATGGGCAATGAAAAACATAAAACTAAAAAAATACAATAAAAAAACCTGTAAAAATAAAATGACATACATTCAATATTTTTCTTACCTTTAGAAGCGTTGACTCTTTGAATCCCAGCGATTCTGTAAGCTCTCGTACCGCGATGTCATCTGCCAATCCATCGCCATCCACCTTGAAGATCTGGAACAGGTAACAAAATTCTTATTTCTTTTATCTTCTATAACCGTCTTCTTTCTTCATCTGTCATTATTTCTTTATTTTCTTTAATCTTCTATCTTCATCTGTCAATCCAAAACCCAATGGTAAATCCAGAACAGGATGTTCTCTCGTCGTCTTCTTCCTGCTATATCACATGGTATTACAGACAATGGGATTGAAGACAATCCCATTGGTTGCTGTACCATGTGATAGGTTACATGAGTTCAAAAGGATGTGACATCACTTTAAGGGATGACGTCACATCCCTTTGAACTAATAATACCATGTGATATAGCCATGTGGTTAGAAAGATGTGACGTACTACCCTTTGAGATGACGTCACATCCTTAAAAAAAAAAAAAAAGGAGGTGGGCACATGATACAGCGTCCCATCAGATTGGAGCTGTACCATCCTACCATAAAATGTAACATCACAGGCCCTATATAAGGCCTGGACGCTTCATTTAACAGGAAGAAGATGACGAGAGATTTACCATTGGGTTTTGGATTGACAGATGAAGATAGAAGATTAAAGAAAATAAAGAAATAATGACAGGTGAAGAAAGAAGACGGCGATAGAAGATAAAAGAAATAAGAATTTTGTTACCTGCTCCGGATCTTCAAGGTGGATGACATAGAATTGACTTTGATTACGTCGCGGTACGAGAGCTTGTAGAATCGCCGGGATTCGGAGGGTCAACGCTTCTAAAGGTAAGAAAAATATTGAATGTATGTAACTTTGTTTTTGTAACTTCAATTTTTATTTTCAAAATGCAATGATACATTGTACTTTCCATACAATACAGTCCATTGTTAATATCCAACACATAATATCCACAATGTATTTAGAACTGTAAAGTATAATAAAGAGCCACACAATGAATTTGAAGGTGTGGGGGAGGTGGTGAAACAAGGAGGGGTGTGGGGGGTATTAGGGAAACATCCACTCCGGATCCAATTCATACCTAATTTTGGTCTGCCTATTCCCCACGAGTCAGGTTAGATTGCACTAGCTTCCTCTAACCCTCAATTCTCCAACTTAGTCTGTATTGAGTTATGGCCCTCTTCTCCACCTGTCATGACATTCACCGAAGGAGAACGCATTTGGAATTATTATTGCATTATTGTGGCCATACTCACCCCATGTATATCCAATTGGGCCAGCCATGGCTGCCACACCTTTTGGTATTTGGTGCCTGTGTCGTTTACTAGGCTTGTAAAGATCTCCACCCGTCATATAAACCACATTTTATTCCTAATTTGTGCGATCTCTGGACAGTCCTTTTTTTTTCCATAATGCTGCGATCTCGCACCTCGTCGCTGTTGCTATATGCACAATAAGTTTGTTTTCTTCTCTGGATAATTGCTGGGCTGGCCTGTTGAGTAGAAACAGCCAAGGATCAAATGGTATCTCGAGGCCCAAAATCGTCTGTAGCCAAATATGAATTTCCTTCCAGAGGGGCTGGATACGAGGGCAAGACCACAGCATGTGTAATAAGTCTGCTTTAACACTGCATTGTTTGGGACACAATGGGGAGTATCCTTAATGAATTTGGATAATTTTAACAGGGTGAGGTACTACCTCATCATTACTTTATATGTGGTCTCCTTCAGTGACGTACAGATCGAGCTCTTCGCTGCGGCCATATATATCTCCTCCCAATCCGCCATCTCCAAAGTCTCTCCTAAGTCTTCCTCCCATTGGGAGTTAAACTGTGGCGGCTGTGAATACTTCTGTCCAGAACAGACTATTTCTTTATACAATTGGGAAGTTAATCCACTAGTGTCTGTTCTCAATAAACAGAGCAACTCAAAATTTGTTAATGGGGAGAAGGGTGCCGATTTCAGGTAAAATGCTCTTAACTGGAGGTATCTAAAGAATTCAGATTGGGGAATTTCTATTTCTGCCTTAATTTATTCGAATGTTTTAATGTTTTTTCGTGCTTCCAAGTCACCAAACCATAGAATTCCCTTATGTTTCCAAATTGCTATGTCTCTATTGTTCAGACCCGGAGCAAATTTCAAGTTATCGAATATTGGGGTCATTAGTGTACTCCTAGAGGTTAGTCCACATCGAAATTTGGTTGCTTCCATACCTCCAAAAAGTTGGACATTGAGGAGAGCAGTTCTTTGAAGGATCTAGTAGATATTTTTGGGACCAGATTACATTGTATAATTCACCTCCCTCTCCAATTCAACCAATCTCTTCCGATTAGAGTCTGTGTGCAATTGAGATACCTGACTTAATTGAGCTGCTTTATAGTAAGATAACAAGCAAGGTACCGCTAGGCCCCCCACCAATGTTGGTCCACTAAGTATCTTCCTTTTATCTCTAAATATTTTGACATTCCAAATAAATTTAGTGATTAAGGACTGTAGGTAGAGGATATACTTCAATTTAATCGTATCAGTAGGGTCTGGACCAGATAGAGCATACGGGGAGAAGTTTCATTCTGATACAGTGGATTTTGCTTATCCAGGAGATGTTATAGGAAGACCACTGTCACGGGAGACCAGGTATTTACACCTTTTTACTGGGATCATTCACTGAGCAAAACAAGTTAGTAAAACAAATTGTCATTTATTTCATGGAAACAGACATGCACACAGTGGATTACAAAATACAGAAGAAACACACTTACTGGGGGTCTGGGCTACAAAACTAGACTTTCCTAGGTAATATAGAGCAGAAAACAAAGTCTTTGGATTAACCGGGGCTTGTCCCGAAATGTTCTGGAACTCAAATCGGCATGAAGTTCCACACACCACCGCTCTCTTTCTACCGGAGATGCCGAAATCATTTGCCCATTAGTACCAAACGTTCTGGAACGGTTTTAGGCTTGCAATTCCAGCCACGACAGCTATGTTCTATTCTCAGAACTGGGCCCTAAAACGTGGGACTTAGAAAATTTCTCGCCTTGAAATTTCTGAAGCCGGCTTTCTACTATTTCTCCAAGAGCATCTTCTGGTCGTTTCAAATGTAATGCTGCTGTTCTTGTGCTTAGAATCCCTCACCTGGATTGGCTGAGGATTTCTTTTAGTATTTCAGAGTTAATTCCTAAAATACTACAGCCAATCCGAGCGTGGGAAAAATCCAGCCAGCCTATAAGAGCGCTGCCGGTCTATCTAAGACGGGTAAGCGTGGATTCAGATTCTAAGAAGGGCATGCACCAACCACATGCGCCACTTGTCAGGCAGAAGCCACCCAGGAGTTAGGCGCGTCAAAGTCTTGGCTGGGGCAAATGGTGGTCCGATGACTTCCATTAATCCCAGGACATGAATACTTAAGCTTAACTCCGGTACCCAAATGGCTTGGCAACCTCTGAGGCTTTAATGTCCGGGACCAAAGCAGACTTGATGGCACCAAGCTTGGTAGACACATGGTCTCTCGGAACCATAGACCTGGAAGTCCCCAGCTCATATACTGTGCACAAGCATTTATATACTTTAAAAATACCTGTTTAATAAAATATGCGTTACACTGCTACACTAAGTCTTTTGGTTAGCAATACCAGGTTCTGGATGACCAGGGCATTAACTGGGCATCCCCCTTATACTAGGGACCTCTTTACCATTCTGGGGATACCTTGCATCCTTATGTTCCATTTACCTTTCTGGTCTGTGCTGAAGCATGGAATCCTAGCGGTGAGTCGTGCAAGCATTTTCAGGGCAGGATTTTGACCGGAGCATTGTGCCTATATGTATCTGGGATTCTGACCCGATTCCCGGGTATATTTTTGGGGTATCCTGCAACTCTGGACCCCGACTACCTAGGCACAATTTGAGAATACTTTCTCCGCAAAACCCACCCTGAAACTCATAGTTTAGCAATCTCTGCTTGCTGGCACACCTGGAAAGGTAAAACATTCTTTGTCAATACATTGTGGAAAATTATGCAACAATAAACACTGGGCTCAAGAGATAACACTCCCGAACCCCAATACATGGATCAGGGGTAACCAAGTGGGCTTAATCTTTATTGTGAGCCTGGTTACCCCCTCACCATCACAACTGCGTTCTTATTTCCTCTTTTAGAGTCCTGATCAGTTTGGGGTAATTTACCCGATATGTTTTATGACTGCTAATGAGGTTCACTTCCAAGTATTTGATGGAGTGGGGCTGCCATTTGAAGTTAAACTTGATTTCTAACAACTTCTCCTGTTCCCTTGGGAGACTAATGTTTAGTGCCTCTGATTTATTATTAATTATCTTAAAGCCTGAGATTTTGTTAAAGGAACTCAGGAGATGGAAAAGATTGGGCAGAGAGGTGAGGGGCCTCGACATGGCCAGGAAGATATCATCTGCATAGTGAGCTGCTTTATGAGATTGTGTGTTTAGTTGTAGTCCCATAATGTCTGGGCTTTTACGTATATGGGCAGCTAAAGGTTCCATACACAGAGCAAACAATAATGGGGGCAGAGGGCAACCCTGTCTGGTACCACTTTTGATTGTAAATGGGTCTGAAGGTAATGGGTTACCCTGGCCATTGGACTGTTGTACAATGCGGTAATGCCATGAAGGGCCCTGCCCCTGAACCCAAACGCTCCAAGGGTGGCATCACGATCCGGCCAGTCAATTCTATCAAACGCTTTCGCTGCAGTCTCAGAACCATGATTGGGATCTTTTTCGTATGTGTCAATTCGATAAAATCAACTTTTTGTCTTGTATTGTCTGCCACCTGCCTTCCTGGGATAAAACCCACCTGGTCCGTGTGGACAAGCCTGGGCAGTATCCAGTTCACTCTATTAGCTAATATTTTTGAGTAAATCTTGATGTTCGAATTTATCAAGGAAATAGGCCGATAACTCTTACAGCTCGTTGGGTCTTTCCCCTGTTTATGAATCAGGGAAATAGATGCCTGAAGCATCTGTTCTGAGAACGAGGCCCCATCCAGAGCCGCATTATACATCTTAAGGAGAGATGGGGCTAGCAAATCCACAAAGTTTTTTATAGTACAGATTTGAAAAAAACATCTGGGCCAGGAGCCTTTGAGGGCTTCAGCTGCTTAATGACTTGAGTTAGGTCTTCTAGAGTGAATTCCCTGGTCAGCGATTCCTCCTCCTCTGCACCCAACCTTGGCAACCCGGCTTCGGCCAAAAACACCTCAAGGGCCTGCTTTGTATTAGCATTATGTATCACCTTTTCCCCATCGTATAGACTCTCATAGTAATCTTTAAATTCATCCACTATCAATTTCGGATTGGAGGTTGACCCTTCTATTTTACGCTAATGGATTGGATATTAAAGTTTGACTATCTGTTCATTAGTCTAGACGCTAGGAAGGTGTAACAGGGGACTTAAACCTGTTCACAAATGTGCCTCTAATCCAGCAGTGTGGTGGTTAACTGCTGGTAGCAAATTAACTAACACCACCTGCCTGATTAGAGGTGGTAGAAAAAGCCTGCCTTTGAGACAGGAAGTGTCTCCTTAGCTCACTTGTGGGCTGAACTTTGGAGAATACAGATCTCTGGAGCTGACCTGTCTTGAGCTCTGTCAAGAAGAAAAAGCAGAGCTGATTGAAAGACACCAAATAAGACTTCTAAACCTGGATGCTGATTTTCTGTGCACGCACGGGTGCGGTTCCAGGAGAGCAGAGAAGCTTACTGTACAGCAGCTAACAGATAAGACTTTCATTCTAAAGAGACTTCTTATATCTGCATATGTCATGCTATGTGTTTGGGGCTGGGAGACCTGCTTAACTAGGAGTTGTGAATTGCATGGGATTTCACTAGAAATACTCCCAAGGGAATTAAGCTTTGTTTCCCCTCCCCCCCCCCGTGTTTGGGTGATTTCCTGATGAAAAGGAAAAGGCACAATAAAGCCTTATTATAATTTCACCTTATAAAAGCCTCCAATTGTGTATCTCTGTGAACGTCCGTCAACATTTGGTGTCCGAGGTGGGACAAGAGGTGTCCCTGTAGTTAAAAAGGACCGGAGATTTTTATGTGAAATTTTTTGTTTATGCTTTTTGCCTACAAACAATCTGAGAAACTTAGAGAGAAAAAAAAAAAAACCTCATGCAGCAGAGATCGGAATTAAAGGGATACACACCACTGAAACCACACTGCACTGAAACTTTACAAAAACCCAGAAGAGACTGCTGAAGTAGCTAAACCTTATTTTGCCTATCACAAAGTGTAATATGGTCATTGAAATAGGGGTTTTGCCTTTCAGCCATAGTCAGGGTTCAAGAAGAGAGTCAGCTCTTAAAAGGGATAGGTGTTTGTTGTTTTCAAAAGTTTCGCTGAAGCAGTGAATACAGATGGTGACCCACGAGTGGTATTGATTTTGAAAATAAAGGTTGCCACACCGCATAGGACTACCAGCTGTTAATGGAGTATATGCAGAAAAGTGTGAAAATTGATACAAGACTGTGCTGAAGCAGGGGAATTTTTAGCAAACAAATGCTGAGTGTAAAATTGCCCTATAGGGGAAAAAGTGATTTCTGAACTGTGTAAAAGGTTTTTCAAAACCAATTGCTGAATGTTGAGTCACCCTGCCGGGAATGAAAGAAATAGTCCACTGCAAAGAATGTTTTTTTTTCTGCAAGTAAAACAAAAGTCTGCCTATATATATCTTGGGAGCAAAAACAGACACCCAAAGTATGAAGTGTGAATGCCATAATACCCAAAGATGAGACTGAAAATGACTGAACTCAGACAGAAAACCAAATTCTGTTGCTGAAGCGGGGAGATTGCACCTAGCAAGATAATGGTGTAAAGCAAATAGACTTTTTTGCCTAGCAACTGCACATCTTGTATACCTGATGAGAGAAAATGCATGCACAGTACTGCTGATATTGTAAAACTTATCCAAGAAAGAAAAATTCTACAGAGATGCCTGTGAGAGCTACGACCTCTACAAGCAAAATATGCCCACCTGTAGGACTACCACCATTGGGGGTTCTAGCAAATACAGTGGCAACAGCTGCAATAGCGCCTCCTGAGGTCAGGAAGAAAATTACACCTGATAGCCTAAAAATGGAGGACAAGATGCAGCGTTCCTGTAATGAACCCTACCCCACGGAAGAGTGGCCCTTCCAGTCCAATAAAGAGGAAGACATCTCTTACGGGGAACCCGAACCGAGTCACACCCACAAAACACCCCAAGAATGGTGGGGGTGCCTGAACTCGGCACGAATAGAAAAGACCGCTCCCTTTGATGACGAATATGACCAGCAGGAGACAGAGTGGGAGCAGCAGATCACAAAATATTTCTGTCAGCTAAAGCAACTGCAAAAAAAGCCTGGTGTATATAATGAAGCTGCTAAAATTTCAAATGAAGATGGAGACCCCAATATCCCTGAAGTGACGGTGTCATCCAAATCAAAAAGGCGGAAAAATAAAAGCGTTCTTCACTTACCGTGGAAGGAACAGACTCGTCCGCAGATCCTGTGGAGGAAAAGGGGGACCGAGTTGCCCTGCAGCCTAGAGAAAATGGAGAATTCGTCCCGCGGGTAACCGAATATCCAGAGGGCCCAAGGCAGAAGTTGTGTACCCCAAGAAGTGTCTGTCCGGTGCCAATAGTGAGGAACCCTCAACCAACCATCCCAGGGAAGTGGAGCCGGAACCAGTGAGTGACGATCCCTTGACCAGCCCTGAAGATGCCCTGAAAAATGCCAGGAATGACTGATATGCACTGTGAACAATTGAAACAAAAGGAAGATGGTTACACAGAGCTACAGAAAAATAACGTGAGGCTACAAAAAGATGTGCTCACAATTCACTCTTTAGCCAGGACAGAATTGGACGATCTCAAGACTGAGCTAGATACTGCAAAGGCTACTATTTCCGCCATGGATGAAAAGCAGAGCCAATCTGATAAAATGGTGGCTACGCTAAAGCAGAAGTATGAGGAGGCATTGAAGCAGATGACAGTCTTCCAGCAGGAGGTTCACACTCTTCGTATAGAGCTGAATGCCTCACAACAGGAGGTCAACATTGTCCGGATAGAAGTGGACGTATCTCAGAAAGAGGTTCAGACACTCCGCAGAGCACTTGATGCCTCACATCATGAGACCAACAGCTGCCAGTTTCCAGAAAGGAACTACACAGTCTCACTGAGGAGCTGGACATTGCTAAAGAAACTATTGGTAATCTTGATACAGATCTCAAAGTCTCTCAGAAGGAGCTTCAGACCCTCAACCTAAAGAAGGAAGTCTCACGCCAGGAGAGTGTCATTCTCAAAGCAGATGTGCGTAAATGGAAGGAGGACTGCAAAGAAGCCCTGAAGAATACAGAGACTGAAAAAAGAGAAAATTCAAGATTAAAAAGAGAAAACTTAAAACTGAAAGAAGAAAATTTTCAGTTGACAGAAGACGCCAAGGAAAAGTTTGAAGCAGAGCACCGACTGCAGAACCAACTGCAAGGTGTGCGTACACACCTCCAGTATGCTGAGAAGAAGCTGCAAACGCTACAGGAAGAAAAACTGCAGGCTGCTAAAGAGGTACAAGCGCTGCAGGAACGTCTGAATACCCAGTACGTCCCCACAGAGCAGTATGAGGAGCTAAAGGCCACGCTGCATGTCTTCAGAGCATCGTTGGAAGCGGAGCTTCGATACCAGGTGACTCTGTATGAGAGGGAGCATGAGAAGGCTCAGAAACTGGAGCAAGAGCTGGAGAGACAGAGAGACTGTTCCATTCCCTTGAGTCAGTACACCAAAGGAGAAAACAGACGCAGCGGCAACCTTGACGACAAAAATTATAGAGCTCCAGAATATAAAGGAGACTCTGATAAAGACTCAGAGGAAGCAAAGTGCGCAGATAGATTCCCTGAGAAGAGACTTGCAAGACGCACTCAAACAGGTTGAGACTCTGCAGGCCAGTAACTTACAGATTCCTCCAATACGGAAAAAGGTATTGGCTCTGCCCAAGCACCAGTATCCCACAGTAACAAATGCCCGTGAGGACAAGGGTACAGTGAGAGTTGGGGACTCCACGCAACTTCAAAACAAAATTACGAAGTTTGAGCCAGCTAAGAAAGCACTTGCCAAACCTACAGCTGCCCAACAGGCAACAAACAGAGGTAGGAGTGCAGAATCAAAGCCAGAAGAATCCTTCGCTGAGGAAGCTGAAAAAATAGGACGTTCTCTGGAAAAGGAGGTGGAGGTGCAACTCAGTCCCAAAGAAGCTGAACTGGCGACTCCGTGGTGTGGAGAAACTGCAGAAAGACCGCTTCAAGAGCAGAAAACTCTAAGGGCTAGTCCTAACTGCTCTACAACTGTTGCCATACACTTTGTCTACAAAAAGAGGAGTGCCCGACGCAACAGACATCTCATTACCGCGCATGCGATAAAAAGACTTTACGTGGAAAAAGTCCTCCTCGAGCGAATGAGGAGTGCTGATCTCAAGCACCTTCGGGAGGAGACAAAAATAAACTGGAGAAAGGGCTCCAATCCAGCGGGACAGAGGGTTCTCTTCCTCCATCCACTCTCATTCAAGTCACAGAAAGATCTCGAATGAGAGTGGAAGGATGGGCCTTGGCCATGGTAAGCCCGAGCTTCCCACAAACAGGGGAGGTATGTAACAGGGGACTTATCCCTGTTCACAAATGTGCCTTTAATCCAGCAGTGTGGTGGTTAACTGCTGGTAGCAAATTAACTAACACCACCTGCCTGATTAGAGGTGGTAGAAAAAGCCTGCCTTTGAGACAGGAAGTGGCTCCTTAGCTCACTTGTGGGCTGAACTTTGGAGAATACAGATCTCTGGAGCTGACCTGTCTTGAGCTCTGTCAAGAAGAAACAGCAGAGCTGATTGCAAGACACCAAATAAGACTTCTAAACCTGGATGCTGATTTTCTGTGCACGCATGGGTGCAGTTCCAGGAGAGCAGAGAAGTTTACTGTACAGCAGCTAACAGATAAGACTTTCATTCTAAAGAGACTTCTTATATCTGCTTATGTCATGCTATGTGTTTGGGGCTGGGAGACCTGCTTAACTAGGAGTTGTGAATTGCATGGTATTTCACTAGAAATACTCCCAAGGGAATTAAGCTTTGTTTCCCCCCCCCCCGTGTTTGGATGATTTCCTGATGAAAAGGAAAAGGCACAATAAAGCCTTATTATAATTTCACCTTATAAAAGCCTCCAATTGTGTACCTCTGTGAACGTCCGTCTACAGAAGGTATCTGACTTGTTTGCTTTTTCATAAAATTCCCTCTTTGACCAACTCATTGCGTGCTCTGCCTTGGAGGTTAGGAGCAAGTTTAATTCAATGTTAATGTCCTTTAATTTTTCAAGAGTTTCTGCCTTATTATTGTTCTTGTGTTCCCCTGATAGACTTGTTAATTTTGCCTCAAGCGCCATTTTTTGTTTTTTTCCCTTTTTCTTCCAGCTGCGATACTGTGATCCTGATGAGAACCTCGAAGAGTAGCTTTGTGTGCTTCCCACATTTGTTTAAAAAAAATCTTTGATCTCCTTGTCAATCTTTTGTAGCACCTCTGGTATTTTCAATTTGCTCCAGGTCTGTGTAGGTGGAGATCCACGCACTTCAGCTCAATTTGTGCGTGGTCAGACCATGAAATGTCATGGATCTGGGTCGCTGTGACCGATGGGACCATTCTGTTTCATACAAAGAAATAATCTATTCTATTGTAGTTCGTATGTGGGTTAGAAACTAAAGTTATCCCTTTTCACACGGGTGTAACATTCTCCAAATATCTGTCAATTGTGCCTCTTTCAGCCCCCTAAGTCTCTGTCTTTCTACCTTTCGTCTGTGGGATGGGCGAGATGATCTATCCATATCCGGATCTAATGCTAGGTTAAAATCGCCTGCTAATATAATATGATTGAACAGTAGAATGTGGTGCTCATAAACTATTTGCTCATAAACTATAATCTTGCTAATATAATATGCACTTTTCTGACTCTGACTAGAATGTAAAAAAAAAAAAAAAAGAGGTGAAAAACACGGGATCCGGCTTGCAAGGAGCGTAAACCGTTGCAATTGTTAATGATTGACCGCTAATAGTCCCCACGAAAATTAAAAATCTGCCCTCTATCTCGCCTAATACTGTATGTTCAACCACTAGAGGAAGTCTGTTGTTAATTGGGATAGCTACTCCTCTCTTTTTGGTCTGAGCCGAGGAGAGGTAAAACTGCTTTAAGTTTTTATCTATATATTTTGGGGCACCGCTTTTACTTAAATGGATCTCCTGTAAGAGCAATAGATCCACATTCTTTCTCTTATAATCTGACATTGCTAAACGCCTCTTAGCTGGACTATTAAAGCCCTTCACGTTGTGGGATATTAGTGTTATTGACATTTAAATAACCAACTATGGGTCGCTCCTTCTTGACCCCAAATGCTTCCAGAGGAACTACTGATAAAACCTAGTACTGTGTGTGGAGATAGACCTCTCGGACTTTCCTTAGGGCCGGAGTGGGAGGGTTGGATGGGGTGGCGTAGGGAATGCTCAACAAATACTGAAAGTAAAAGAAAAGACTCAAACCAAATCACTTAATGGTCCTATTAAGGTTAACGTGACCTGTGACCTGTGACCCATCTGCCCTTAGGTGGAAATTACCTACTGGGCCATCAAAGGCAATGGCCCAGTGTCCTGGACGAAAGGTAAGCCCAGGTACCTTTGGGACTTTGTGGGTGATGAAGGAATCTCCCCCAACATCCCTTAGAGGAACCATGCAGGTCGCAGGGGTCATGACTCCCCGCCCAGCTTGGTAAGTCATGAAAACACAAAACATTCTTTAAACCAAAAGCAACCAGTTATAGGGATTCATGCAGTAAAGTGCGATAGAAAAATCGCTAGGGTTTTTAAATCGCCATTTTTGACAGCGTTGCTATCACGGTATGCAGAAATCCCCGAAAACCAGTGATAGCAACATTTGCAAAAATGGCGACTAGCCGGCAACGAGAAGATCGCCCTTCTGAAAAGGGCTCACCCGGCGAGTTGATTCTGCTGCAGAGAGAGAGCCGCCTCTCCCTATGCAAATATCGGCGGAAATTAATTATTTTGAATTTAAATTACTTTACTTATTACTAGTGTACGTGAGCAGAACCTTGTTGATTTAAAGTCCGGGGACCCCTGCTTCCCAAGATACAGGACCCATTTTGGGGTGCCAGTATCTCCTATGCATTTAAATGTTCCGGTCACATGACATGGGACATTTACATGCATAGGAGATACCGGCACCCCATAACGGGGTTTGTAACTCGGGAAGCAGGGAGCCCCATTACATTTTACTGCTTTTATGTATGTAGCCCTGTTTCCTAGTGAACACAGACCGCTACCATATGCTGTATAACCTGTAGGCTCACAGGGCCTAAGCTTCTGCCACGGAGAGCCTGGGGCATACGTAATACTAATGATACCTGATACTTGGTGCAGCGCCTCCACCTGCGATGGCTCCCACCAGAGGGGGAGTGGTTCCTCGCAGGACAATATGCATAACAATACACACACACACAGCATATAACAACCGAATGACTTTACTTGTTGGCAAAAGCAGAGATATATTACGGGTATCCCTCCCTAGAGGTGACACTACCTTCTGCGTCTCGCAGGGCGCTTATTCCCCTCCTTCACCGGGTGATCCCACACCGTGTCCAGTTCCCCAACACCTTACGTCCCCACCCTCCAGTGAGGTAAAGAATATGTATGGGTGACTGCACAGCCACTGTGTCCTGTGTAATGATGGTATAGTTGGTGCACTTGTTGATTACCTGCCGGGCACTCCAGTGCCCGGGCCTGCCACAGATCTTCAAAAACGGTCAGATGCACGGTGACTTCCAGCAATAGGCGTCCGGGGCGATCCCACCCAGATGGACGGTAGCAACAACGGCAGGGTCTGAGCCCAGACCTCCTGCAGAATACACACTGTCTCTCACGCGATCACTTGGCAGCACAATAAGGGAACCGGAACCTATCTAGGGCCAATCCCTATCTCTGCTGCACACTACCGAGGCTCAGGGCCTAACTGGGCCTGGGGCATAGGGCCTAGGTAGGGACTGATGGCCTCCCTACACCTGGAGCTCTGTCTCCTTCCTCCTCTCACTCGCTCTGCCCAACGTGCGCACCCTCTCCCCCTATCCACTCTCCTTCACTCTCACCCGATTGGTCCCCTCACGCCACATGTCCCCGCGGGGCTGCTGGGACTCGTAGTTCCCCCTCCTTCACCCAATGAGAGCTGCTCCTCCTTCGCGGGCTTGCTGCCATACCCGCGCATGTGCAAACTCCTCCTGCACACCTTCTGCGCCAACTCCCAACAATGGCGGCGCTCTCAACGCGGAACCTCCAATAACCTGAGCGTTCCCTGCTCTGCTGTAATACAACACATGCGCGCAAAGGAATCCCGGCTACATGTATTAAATGTATTGTTTGGCTAGTGGTATGATTTATATAATTGATTGCCTAGTGGTTTTAATTATTTTATTGAATGCCAAGTGGTTTAATTTCTTTAATTGATTGGCTAGTGGTTTTATTTAGGTAATTGCTTGGTTGGCTAGTGCTTTTAATTTTTGTTTCTGGGGGTTTAGGTGCTTGTTGTATATGTTTTATTATTGTGTATTTTGGACATTCATGCTTTTGTATTAGGATGACCATTGACTGCTATAGTAGCTTATCATGCCCATATTGTATGGGTATGATGTACTACTATGTCAATCAATGTCAATGGGTACAGGGTGGGTACAGTGGGTTCAGTGTGGTTGGTTAGGTCTCCCGGGTGGGTAGCGGGGGAGGGTGGGTTAACCCCTTAATTACTATAGCGGGTATTAATCGTTAAGGTTATTAAGAGGTTAGGGACCAATAGAGTGTATTTTTTCATGTATTCTTGCTGGTATCGGAGGACATGGGCCTGGAGTATGCTGATGAGGATGCCCTTCATGATGGCAGGGGTAAGTAGAAAAGTTTATTTACTTTATCTATGCTGGCTGGCTAAGGTTTTATTTTATAATGGACAAATGAGCTATTATCCATATCTGCTTAAAAGTAAATTTGTCCATTACTGTACTGTATGTATTGGGGGTGTGTATTTATTTGAATGTATGCATATATTTTTTTTTTAGGCACATTATTTGTACCGCAGGCCAGCGGTGACCACCGGACACCTGTGGGAACAACCCAAGAACCCCCAGACACCCACAGGGAACACTCACGGGGACTACCTGAAGGCCCCCAGACAACCGTGGGAACCAGCCGAGGACCCCCAGACAACTGTGGGGACCACCCAAGGGCCCCCAGACACCCACGGGACCACCCGATGGCCCCCATACACCCTTGGGGACCACCCAGAGACTCCCTCCGACCTCTTGTATTAATGCTGTGCAGAAAAAAAATGCTTTTATGCATGTCTCCACCTCTTTTGCCTCGGCCTTTAGCTGGTGAAAATAAAGGTGACCTATTATGGTACGAATCAATTATCACTGCTTTGTGAATAGCGTTAACTGGCAAATAATGGCGGGTTTGCCATTTTTTTGCCTATCGGCGACTTTTTTTTCACTGACTGGTTATTGGTGATAAAAAGCCATTATACTGCACTGTTATCACTGCTTTGTGAATCGCACAGCAGGCAGTATCGCGCTATAAAGGCATTTATCGCACTTAAAATCACTTTTCACTGCTTTGTGAATTGGCCCCAATATGTGTTATATGATATATATGTAATACAGTATATGTCCACTGTGTACAGTGAAAAATAGTGATACAAGGCGCAAACTACTTATAATGTGATATTATAACGTGCAAATATACACAAGTAAAAATAAAAATGAACAATGTGCTCAATAAATAAACAGAAATAGTGAAGGCTAAAATTAGTAACCCTGCTCAAACCCTCTGGTGGGACCTGTTTCACGGGTTCCAGAACGTATGATAAATCTCAGACAATCCTGGAGGAGCACATATGGGAAACATAAGAAGAAATAATACAAAATTTAAGTGCAGATGTATTGGTAAAGAGATATATGATGAGATGCAATCTTGGCTCTGATGGTATGCCTACTCACAAGATGTCAATGATAAAAATGCGTTTTGCAGATAGGGCTGCTACCCAGTAGATGTGCCTGATGTGTGAAACTCCCTCTAGGCTCGTCTCGTCAGCATGGTTATGGTATATATGAGAGAGAAAGACAACCAAACATAGCGAGATCTGATGTATACAAAACTTTATAAAAATAGGTATATAAAATGTGCACTTACAATGTGCTAAAAACAATCAAGCGTTTAACACAATAAATGTGTATATACTGAGGTCACCGCAGCTCTCACCGCCTCACCTTGGTAATCCGGAGCTCCTTCGCCTGCACTTTGAGATCGCAGCTTCTCTCTGAGCTTCCTTCTGTGCGTGTGACGTCACGGCTCTGAGGACAGGGAAACTACGGATCGCCCACTGGTCCAAAACACCACTCTACACGTTTCGCCCAGCCCTTGAGAACTGCATATGGCTTCGTCACACGCACAGAAGTACATCTGCACTTAAATTTTGTATTTTTTCTTCTTATGTTTCCCATATGTGCTCCTCCTGAATTGTCTGAGATTTATATATGTCCACTGGACATTATTTAATTGCCTTAGACTTCGGGTTAATACTATTTTATATTTAAGATGGAATATACTGTATATTGGCAAGTCAAATATAATTTTTTGGTAGTAAGTAGATATATTATAATACATATTCTGCAAGTGAAGCTCAGTAGTTATTTGACATTTGCATGCACGCAGGGGATCTTACATTCTGAGGCTTGTTGGAGAAGCAGAGGTGCTATTGTTGCATGGTCATGGACTGCTACTGTAGCAAAATGTGAAGAGGGGTGCGGTAATATTTTGTTCAAGAGTAATAAATAACAGCAGGTGACTGAATATTTCATCAGCGTAACTGTGCTCAATATTCATTATCTCTAGATCACAACATGTTTTTTGCTAATCACTTACAGGCTGCTAAGATTTCAATAACTCTATTTTGCCTTTCTGCATCTGTTTCACTTAGTATTTGCAACAGGTGTTCAAGGCTATAACACGCTTTTTGAAATGCAAAGAGTGACATTAATAGTTCTTATCAGGACAAATGGAATAACTGTAAACTAACTCACACTAAATTACCACTCACATTATCTTCCCACAAAGAACGAAATAAAACAATTATTTATTAACTTGTTCGCATTTTGCTCCACTTTATACATGCTTAGCGTAGCTTATAGCAATAAACCTTAATGGATCTGCAATATCCCCTTTGTAGCTTGATACATGAAAAGTAATGGAAAAAAAACACAGTCAATTTGAAACATACATTATCAAATGCCTTTACTTGAACTTCATAACCATTACCCATCTAATTTGTAAAAGGAAGCAAAGAAAGAATGATACGAAGCCCCTCAATATACAGTATTAAGAAAATATTATTCTAAATTACTCTTTAAGAAATAAACCCAAACCACCACAACCACTGTGTGGAGTTTGTTTTGTAACCATCAGGCTTGGATTGCTTTTTTTTTGTGGGTGGGCATCGACCCTATTATTGGATTTGTACCTGGTGGTTTGAGTCATGAAGAGGAGAACAGTCTTCATTCTGGCTTGGTTAAGTAATCCAATTAGTTTTTTTTTTAAATGGTCAACATTTATTGCCAATGTGGCTATCTAGGCCCCCATTGAGGGCCAAGGTAGCCGCAGTAACAATCAATGGATTTAAAGGCTACTTTATTTTTAATGTGATTTGTTATTTAAATACATTTATGGTTAAAACTTACTTTGTTGATGCTTTTGAATGGCCAAAAGCCCTATTAGCCATATTTGGCTAATATGGATATTGTCCATTAGTCTAATATGGTGGTAGTTTTATTAAGTGGGGTGGATGGGTGATGGTGTAGTTTCACTAGGGTGACTGGTTAGGTCTCCAGGGGGGATCGTGGTTGACTCCATGATTATCATTGTGGGTACATTATGCTCATAAAATATGTGCATGATTTACCACTATAGCAAGAAATGGCGAAGGAATAAAAACCAGGTCCAAATAAAACAACATTACATTGCAAAATGAACATATTACTAATGCCAATCAAACAATTGAATGGCACAGTGGGTACATCATGCCCATATAATATGGGCATGATTTAACACTATGCCAGTCAATGGTCAACCTAAAATGAAACAATTAAAAACAAGATCCAATGCATTCAAAACAATCTAAAACTAAAAACAAATAAAGAAGTAAACCAAACAAAATTGCCACCAATCAATTAATCAAATCCAAAATAAAGACCAGAATAAACAATTAAAATACCTAAAGAAAACTATGAATAAATAAAATAAATATCTAAATAAACTGCATCATTCAAAATCAAAAGGCAAAAAAGAATCCAACATTTAAAAGTAAACACCAATCAAAAGCCAGAAATAAACAATTTAAAACGGCAGAAAAAAAATCCTGAACACTACATCAGTATGCAATATAAATTTCATACAAATTTAAAATCAGACGCAATATACATTTAAAATACATACAAGCAAGCATTTGCCAAAACAACCATTGCTTCTTACTGTATGTATAGCCCTAAAGGGCCATACATAAATACACTTGGAATGAAGGTGTAAAAAAAATGCAATCACCAAAAATATACAATAAAAAAAATCTGTAAATGAAAAATAACATACATTCATCATACATACATTAAATATTTTTCCTTACCTTTAGATGTCTTCACCCTCTGATTCCCGTGGTCACCGCAAGCTCTCGAACCAATCCATGATCCCAAACAGCAACAGGCCACAGGTAAAAAAAAATCCAAAGTCCTTTTCTTCTTTTTCTTCATCTATAAATTGTAATCCAAGTTTGTGGTCTTTCGGGGTCTTCTGTGGTCTTCAGGGGTCTTCTATCTTTTTCTTCTTCAGTCGGCATGACCCCGTTTGGGATATAGATATGGGCAATAGATATTTTAGGGAGCGTGTAGATAAATCAGATCATTGCAGGTGACGTTCCGCAGATAATCACCATTGCACTGCACATGAAACAGATCTTAGAGACAGGAGCCTTGAATCAATGGGCCAAAGGGATTGTCCTCTGCTAGGTAAGGTGAATTGATGAAGTGATGATTCTTGAGGATGCCTCGGCGAAACACGTTGAATTCTGTCTCTGGATGACCTGAGATCAACTTTCAAGTGGTGCTCGCAGAAGGGAAAGACGGAGGTGGACAGAGAGCGGCAGAGTGTCAACAGTCTCAAATGAATTTTACACATATTGAAAATGTAAGTGCAATTTGTAATTTCTGTGTTTTGCAATATATATTTATTGAGACATACTACACTATTGTGAGTCTGTCTCTTAACTTCCGAGTAACACAGGACCCACAACACACAAGATATACAAGACATACAACTGTAGCGCTGCCTTCCCCCTCCCCCCCCCTCTGGGAAATTTTGCCAAGGCTACAGGTCCATGTGGTGCTGGTAACCTGTGAGGGTCCAGGACAGATGAGCTTCCGCGATGTTGTGGGGCACAGGACAGGCTTTAGGTGATCCTCAGGTTCTTTTCATTGGTGACAGCGCCTCTACTCAAAGTAAGCTCCAACAGAGCTGGAGGCAGTCCCTACTATGACAGTGTTTTCTCCTATACTTCTGTCCAATAGACTGCGACTTAGTCAGAAGTATATAAATAGGATCTTTATTTGCTGCAGCCACTGCAGGTGGTATTACAACATTTGCATCCTTGTGTAGAATGAGTTCCACACAACTGGATGGTGTGGGCCAGCAGATAATGTTGAGGCCTTGTGCTATGCACATATCTTGAGCTCCTCTGCCCCAGATGGGGCTGTGCTCCTCTCCCTTCCCCAGCTTGGAAGGAACTCCCACTCAGACTGACTCTATAATTTGGAATGCATCTTCCCTAATGCAGTAAGGGGAAGGCACAGTGTCTGCACAACGATTGGCTGCAACACAGACCCAATGTCACCTCTTCTCCTGCCACTCAGGCAGGCTGCGTGGGGGGAGGGCGGGTGAGTAAACTCCACAGGGTAGCCTGTCACTGCCTGCAGCTACTAGGACTTACATGACAGGAAGGCAGAAAGATAGTCTGGACCAGTCATGGCTATACAACGTAGAGGTGGATTGGCCACAGTGCTCCTATCAGAGAGAGATGTATCTCTGATTTGCTAATATTACAGATGTGGCCACCTGTATTCTCCTCTTTACTTTAGGAAAATCTGTGGCTATCTCTCAGAAAAGCTGCAGCCAGACCTAATGGCACATCGGATTAAAACAGCGGGGGTCCCTGCAGTCCCATTCAAACGCATGGGACCCTCGCTGTGTTAATCCGATGAGTATTAGTCTGGCTGCAGCTTTTCTGTGAGATAGCCACAGATTTTCTTAGATTTTCATGAGCTAGCATGATAATACAGGTGGCCACATCTGTACCATCAGAATTTGTGAGAGGGACTAATACACTTTTTATTATACACTTTTTTCATCTACTGGCTACACCATTATTCGTATTTTTTATCTTTCATATTTACTGTACAACGAGATCTGCAAACGCTTCCCACATTTGGACAACTAGGTAAGGTGAATTGCCAGGAAACATTAAGTATGGTCCACAACTGAGATGTAACAGCAGGACAAGTAGAGACAAGAAGTCTGCATAAATATGTTCCAGTGAACTCAGCACATCACTCACTGCTGGATACAATGCTCGCTCTTGGTGTCTCTAACATCATTATCACGTATCTGGGCACCGCAGACAAGACCTCAGCATGTGAACCGTCAACGTTATTTGAGCTGACCAGCCACATACTGTACCCGTATGAACAAAGATGAATACTCCTAGCACATAACAATTGCAGATTGCTTACTCCATACCCAACTCACATGTGACCATAGGACAGCTCCTTCCAGTGTTAATTTTAATTTTTGCATGTTGATTCAACACTTCAATTTATTTATCTTTATTATGTATACAATAAACTTATTTCCAGTAACAACATTTAAAGTGTTCTGGTACAAACTATTATTTGACATCGCCATGAGGACAGTTTAGACAAGCTGAGGTACGTGTGTCCAGGGACTTGTGAACTGACTGAATTTCATCTATGGACACTAGGACCATATACTGTACAGTAGCTCCTGTCATCGATCTTGATGTTTGCCATCTTTTACTTATACAGTATGTAGGTTTTACATAACTTAACTAAACTTTAATTAAATTAGTTTATATATAGATTACACAATACAGTATGTTATTGTGCCATTTGCTTTTAGGCTATCGGTCTAAATTAGCAAAGCAACTGACCATAATTTATAATTAAGTAATAATCCCCAAAGAACAAGGCATTGCTGGCCAATAATGCGATGTTCTGAGGGGATTATTACTATTATAGGCTAAATGTAGTTTTTTTCATAAATAATAGACACTTGTGTTGTTATATAGATTTTTTTATTAAAATAAAATGGTAAATACATTAAACCACCTCTATATACACTTACACGGCAGCTATCCATATCCACACACTGCCACCTCCTCGTGTACTGTACACGTACACACACACTGCAGCTCTATACACACACATATCAGCTCCCCACACAACACAAAACCACATCAAATCTTACACACACACAAACGTTGCTGCTGCTGCTGCTGACACACACACACACACACACACACACACACACACACACACACACACACACACACACACACACACACACGCGACAGACAGAAACTGCAGCCACAAACAAACTGCAGACAGCCACTTACTTTGCAGCCACACCCACTCTCTCTCCCTCCCTCCCCAATTCAACTGAATCCGTTAGCTCTGTTCATGGATGGAGGGGGAGGAGTCACTGCCTGGCTGCTACTTCCTGACCAATCCCCTGCCCTGTCTCAGAGCTTTTCTGACAATGGGAAAAGCTGATTATTTCCAGCCAAACACATTGCAATCTGCAAAAATTCCCGGCATTGCTGAATGAATAATGCCCAGAATTTTAACCAATCAGAGAGCAGGGATTTCAATAATGCCCAGAATTTTACAGTTTTAGCCTATAATGTGAAACAACTGTTAAAAAAGGAGAAACGTTATTACAAGGTTTAATGTTGTCAATATCAATATATATGGCTAAATTTAGTTTAGCTATAACCCCTTCACTGCCGGAGGTGGCTTCAATGCATGGTTTGCATTGTTTTGCAGACCCTTTGGCAGCGAAGGGGTTAACAGTCACTTTTAGTTATCACTGATAAGTATAATGTTAAATATATACAGCATTTTATTTTTTATTGAAAAAAAACCCATAAAACCACAGGAGCAAAAAAAATTCTAAGAAATTCAAAAAATGATAAAGCAAGTATCTTAATATACAGTAGATCTTTCTAAGTACACCTTGCCTGCAAACTAAACTGGGGCACTCATTCTCAATCTTAAAAATGTGATAATAAAAAGAATGGCAGCAGCAACTGCAAATTTAAATCCATGACTGCAACCACCGTGTCTCAAATCTCCTAAAAATTTGACACAGCTGCTGAGGCACTTGTAAATAATTAACAAGTCATTCCAAGCTGGAGAAAGGTGCCCATCTCAAGAAATCAAAACCTATTTGCAAAGCTTAACAGATACTACAGATAGTCCAAAAAGGGCTATTTTCGGAAATGCAGATGATAACACCATGAAGCCTCTTGAAGCTGGAATTATCTTGCCCGGAGCTTTAGGTCCCTCTTGAGAGGTGCAGAAATCAAGTCGTTTCATATTACTGTCCTCTTTATGGTTTAATATGGATATTGGAATTTGTATTCATATGAAAGATAGCAGCCACAGTAGTATAAGTTTGCCAAGAGCATAAAATAAAAAATACTTGACTACTGTACATTCTCAGCCATGACAGCACAAAAAGCTATTTAGTAACTATTGTGATATTCATGTGAACTTTGTAAATGGTGTATTGCAGTCTATTTCCTTCTTATCCTCATTATTATTGTGGCATTCCCTGCAGCTATACCTTTTTCCCTCTTGTCAGTTTTTATTTTACTAAATGCCCAATCTGCTTACTACTGGCTGTGGTTCTTTGGTTAGAGCATGCTATAGGCTGCCGGACATTGCTGATTTCCCATCTTGGGACTCACCAGCTGACTCATATAGCAACCAGATTAGAGTATGGTTCTCCGTCTACAGTCATACCAGTTACTTAAAAATAAATATGTATCCATGATGCACTTTAAGGGCCAGATTTATTAAACAGTAGTCATTTGATGATAAACTGTGTGGGGCAATGATTGTCAACAATGCAACATTTTTTACATAATGTAGTAAAATACAATAGCAATATTTCTGAAAAATATATAAATGAAACCATATAATGCTTTTGGAGTAATTGATTAGAAAATACTGTATCTACATGCGATTGTTTTACAGTACCTCAATGTCTTTGTTCTTAAACTAAGGTTAGGCTCAGCATCTAACTATGGCCCTTAATTACTAACTTTAATATACAGAAGACACCATGTAATGCAGTGGTTCTGATTTTTTTTTTTAAGCAGTTCACCCCTTCTCACTCACATGTATCAGTCTCCCACACCCCTAAAACATATCAGCTGTGCAGCAGGTGCGTCCAGTGCTGTCTGGAGACACAGAGGCTGTGATCAATCTCTCCTCTGTTCTGGGCTCAGAGAATACAGGCGGATCGCGACTTCTATGTCTCCAGACGGTGGGATGCGTACACTGCTCAGGGCATATACATATTGTACCTACTGTATATCAGCATATACCTTATACTGTTATTATTTCAACAAATTTCTGCTTTCTGCATTGATAACACAGAAAATATTTTATACACAATCGCAAATGATTCACCATTCATAGATGAATATATTTAGCTCTTCAAAGTTCCTTGAGCTACAGTGTTTCCCATGAACTATTATTTATTGATTACAGGACGCTACTTTTTACACTGGAAATGCAAGAGGAGTGCCTCACCTAAGGATGTAGCCAACATTATTGTACTAATGAGAGAAGCAGCTATTGTTTTGAGTCAGACGCATGTGAGAAAGGGGCAGAGCTATTGCGCTAGTTCACAAGTGCCACAAATTGCAATAATGTTGGCTACATCTGTGCTACCTATTTCAGCAAGGAATCAACAACTATTCAATCTCTTGTACCTTTAACAACAGCCAAAATAGCTATACATGTAAGATTCCCCCACATCTCATACAATTCCCGAATGCCATATACAATCTTTACCAAGGGCCACTGACAGGTGGGGACAGCTGGGACTGCTCTCCCTGGCACAGGAGTAAAGGGGCCCTGACGCCCTGATGCTTACTCTAACAAGTAGTGTCAGATATGCAGGCCTGTAAGGCCCTCTCTTCTGCTGGCAGGCAACTCTGTGGGCTCCCCTTAACAGGCCCCCTGTGGCAGGCCCCTATGTGGACCCCCAGTGATAGGCCCTCTCCGAGACCACAGGTAGAGGTAGACACACTTGCCTCCTGCCCCCCTCTGCTGCAATTCCCTCTGCCCCCAGACCCATTGCAATCCCTTCCAGGCCCATACCTACTTCTCCCGCCCCAGGCCCATACCGCCACTCCCTTCCCCCTTCCCTATCTCCCCCCCCCCCCTCCAGCCCAATACCTCTTTCTCTGCTTTCCCCAGGCCCATATATTATTCCGTACTCCCCCAGGTTCATAGTTCCCCCAGTCCCATATTTCCCACTCCCAGCCTATATCTCTTTCCTCCCCCCAAATCTCATGCCACAGTAGACCAATATCTCATTCCCCCCTTACCCAAATCTCATTCTCCCCCCTCCTCCAGGCCCAAGTCTACGTCTCCCTCTCTCCTCCTGGGACTGTATCTCTTTATCCCCCCTAGCTCCCCCCCCCCTCCCTTCCCCAGGCCCATATGTCCTCCTCTGTCCCCCTCAGCAACTCCCAGTGCACAGTGCATTTGGGGGTTAATGGGGTGGGCCTGCTCCTTTCATTTGTCCTGGGACCCAAGATTTATGTTAGTGGCCCTGTCCATAACATCCTACTGTACCTCTGGTGACTACTGTATTTGGTCTATTGGCTCTTGTCACCTTAATCCCAGTTTGAAAATTGCTTAGGCAATCTTCAATCATATTGCGTCCACTATTTCTCCTGACCTGTGACTACGATAGGCCACTTTAGTTTAAAGTAAATCGGTTCAAATTTAATAAACCATTTTGCTATAATTTCCTTGGTCATGAGAAACTGTCAAGTCCATATCAAAACCACAATTCCATTTTGTCATCTCCAACTGGCGACCCAAACTTTTCACAGGGCCATTAGATAACTATCAACAAGAAGCAAGGCAGCTTCATTTTAGAATATAATTGATTAAATACCGGTAAATGGACCCATGTTTTTTTGGCAATGCATATCCTAGATATACTGTGATACAGAGATACCTGAGATACCTATGAAATGAACTGAATATGCAAAGTACAATGAAATGATTTCAGTTAACATATTTCACAAATATCTCAGGTATGTTCACAGGTATCTCTCATCATGTTGTATAAACTAGAGTTTTGGGAGGTATATAGGTCAGTGGGTACTTTACTAAAAATTTTCTTTCACTCTCCCTCCTCTCCTCAAAAAGCCCTGTTTAAGGGTCTAGATGTGAGTAATGCCCAGTTAAGTTATGACTTAACTAACGTGATGTTAAGTCCCCTGCATTAATGGACTTTAGTGAATCTGCAATGTTAAGGTAAACTCATCCTTTGGATCCCATTATATCACTAATGGCTGTGAATGTTCATGCTCTTTACGGAAGAAAACATGACTTAACGATACGTTACTATCCCTTGAAGATATGCCGTACGGCTTAATGTAAAATTAAGTCAGGTTAACAGCACGTCAAGTCTCTTAACCCAGCATTGTGGATCTGGGCTTTAGACTAACAAAAGTGATGATAATGATGCTAGGAAATGTGAAAAAAAAAGCTTAATTACTTTTGATTACAAAGCAGGAATTCAGTCCCAGTAGATTAATAAACCTGCAAATGAAGGCATCTAAGGAGACTTAGTTGATTAGTATTAGATGCTTAATATATATGAATATTTAATGCCATCAACCTTATAACATTTTTGGAAGATTACACAAATGTCAGAAATTCCCTTAGAAGCAGTAAAAGCACATACTGTAGGAATACAGTAGTTATACAGAAGCATTGTAAAATGTGCCGTATTTTAAAAGTATCATTGTAATGGCATTGCACACAAACAGTATATAAAATTGAAGTGCACAACTGAAAAAAAACAAGAATTAAACATACCAATTCTCCTCTTTCTCCTTTGCTACCATCATTGCCACGTTCTCCCTACAACATAAAAAACAAAAAAAAATACAGTTTTAAATTAGCAGTCCCACATTGCATGCAAATTGTCTTCGTTTCATTCTTCTAAGCAACTAATACGTTATTGGCCTTGTTAAAAAATATTAAAGCTCCCAAAAGTTAAATGTTTACTTGTTTTGTTTCTTGTGTAAAATTGAGTACATTTCTATCATCTGCTCGTTCATTTAATTCTAATGTTATCTGGTAATTATTGTAGTTTTTCATTATCTGTTTATGTGACCAAAAAACCCCCCAGAAAAGCAGGATAACAGAGCATAGTAGTTTTCCATAAAGAATTCTTTAATAGAATTAGCCCATTGGTATATAAAAAAGAAAAAATGGATTATTGAAGACAATCCATGATATAATATACATGTAATATCACAAAAACAATATGAATACATGCAACCATTAAAAACAAAGAATTTCATATCCATCAAAGTTCCAAAAGTCACACTGGCTTGTATAACCTTCACAATTATGGTTAGAAACGTTGATCGTTCAAATAAATCACCATTAATTATGTTTTACTTGGAGTGTGCTGGTTCATCTGTTAATATGTGTGTGTGTATATATGTATATATAAACTGCCTCAAAGTGGAAGGAAGGTGGCAACGGGTGTTTAATGTATAGTGGCACTTGTGCTGGTAGGTTCAACCATACTATGAAAGCTTGAAAATATACCCAAAAGAAGTAATAAAGGTACTTGCCAAGCTGCAAATGAAGCCGGCATGGCAAGTAATGTCTCAACTCCCAAATATGGAAAAAAACTAAAATAAATGGCCATCATTCTCCAGAAGCTGGATTATCCATAGACTTAACGGCATTCAGTAAGAAGACATGAAGGCAGAGGTTGCTAAGAATCCCTGGTGGTTAAAAAAAACCTGTTATTTAAACTTTAATTTCACTATTTATAAAAGCCGGACTCTCCAGTGAAGCAGCACTGCAAGAACTGGAAGATGAACTTGAAAAGATTAAATGGCATACTGTTGGCCTTCTTGAAGTAAGAAGGAAATATGAAGCCTCATTGAGCTCAAAAGTGTACACATAACATATTACAGACGTGAAGAAAATGGAAGAATTAGTGGAGTAGACATCATCGTTGACAAGAGATGAAAACAACATAGTGGAGTATGGAAGGTCATCAGGAACAACAGCCGGAATCATTATTCATTTGACAAAGATACAGGCTTCAAATAATCCAAGTGTTGGCCAAATATCAAGTCAGGACAGAAAATACGCGGGCGCAATCATAAAATACAGCAGATGTTGATTCCAAAATGATTAATACTACCTTCACCAATGCCCCACTTTTGAGAACATGACAGGGTTGAAGGCTCCTGCTGCTCAACCCCACCTAGGATCAATCCAGGATCCTTAGAAATATGTATAGGGAACAGAGAAAAATAGGGGAGCAAAGGATTAGAAAGTGGTTCAAATCAATATATATAAACAACCAGGGGCAGGCTGCTGAATTGTAGCCGGCCCACTTCGTCACACAGCAGTGCATAAGGGTTCATTAACCACAGTCAATGCACTTACTATGTGTTCCAATGACAGAAGGATTGGTATCAGAAGTATTAATAAACACTTACATGGCCATGGGCAAGTGTCACACACATCAAAGGTTTCTTTCTTTCTCCTCCTCACATCTGATCCAGGTCATCTGAGTGCTCTTTCTTAGAATCCTAATATATGCAAATACGTGGACCCCTTCGTCTTGGAGTATGCCCCCACCAACAGTATTGAGGCCAGAGATGAGTGTTAGATGAAAATATAAACTTTTAATATAACATAAAAATCCATACTCACATGTAAAAAGTTCCAGGCGGCGACCGCATAGAGTCCGTACCGGCTTCGGCACTACAGTGTCCCTGCTCCTGCATCCGGTACACAGCTTTGGAACACAGCTGAGACACAATCAGCACAGACTGCTACGGTAGCCTCTGTCTTCTGTCCCAAGGACAGTGCTGTGATCTAACACTCATCTCTGGCCTCAATACTGTTGGGATATTACTCTGACAAATCCCACTGAAATTGTAAATGCATTCAATGATTACTTAGTGGGGTATGCTACTAACTTATTAGTGAAACGCAACCCAAACCACAAACATGAACCTCATTCTGAGAGTACCCCTATAGCCCCACCCTCTCACAAAACTGCTCACAATTTTCAATTTGTACCAGGATCTGAAATGGAGATTACACGAGCACTCCTCAAATTAAAACTAAGCACCCAATGCAGACCTGACACTGCAATCTAAGTTCCTAAGCCTTGGTACCCCAGCCATTGCCAAACCAATTGCTTCCCTAGTCAACTCTATTCTGTCTGCAGGCCATATACCTAATACCTGGAAAACTGCCAGAGTTGTCCCAATCTTCAAAGGTGTGGACAAAAACACTGTCTCAAACAACAGGCCAATCTCCCTTCCCTCAATACTATCCAAAGTCATGGAAAAATGTGTTCACTCCAATTAAGCGATTACTATACCAAGACAAATTTCCCTAGCCAATTTCAATCTGGCTTTCACCCCAAACATCCACGGCAACTACCCTGCTAAACGTTTCCAATGAGATCCAGTGTGGAATGGAACTTGGACAACCCACTGGTACCATATTCCTAGATTTTGCAAAGGCTTTTGATGCTGTTGAACATGTTATCTTATTTAACAAACTCCAGTGATCTGGAATAGGGAAGCATGCTTTAAACTGTTTTCATTCCTATCTATCAGGTAGATTCCAACATTTGTCTATCTGAGGCGCTAACTCCAACACCTTGGCTATCACATGTGGTGTTCCGCAAGGCTCTGTTCTGGGGCCCCTATTCTTTCCAGGGTTCATCAGTGATCTTCCTACAGCTTGTAAGGGAGCTTCAATACCCATGTATGTAGATGACATTATCTTATTTGCACACAGCCCTAGCCTCTTCGACCTTGAACACGTACTTCAATCTGACTTTTTGAGACTTGAAAATTGGATTTCCCAAAACAAACTGTTTTAAACACTAAAAAGAAAGAAAAAAAAGTGAAGGGCGTAAAAAATAGATGAAAAAATACTTTATAAGTAGCTATGAATATTAAAATACACACAATACAATGATGGATATTAACACCTCCCAATAGAGTCAAAAGAATACATGACAATGGTGGGATTGAAGGTAGACAAATATATGAGAGCAATTAAAATGTAATGTCTAATGGGTGTAAGAAAATGAAAACTATAAATGCCTGACCGTAGAGTTTGAGAGACTCTCTCCTTCTGTGACCGCTTTTGGCAGGAACAGGTGAGGGCAGTAGTTTTCCCAAGGGAGTCAACCGGGCTACTGAATGGCTCCAACAATGCTGGCAAGTGTCCATTTGAGTTCTGCAAAACTTCTGCTGCTAGGCAGTTGCTGCTGAGCCTTCCCACGGATGCCGTTTCTTTCGGTGCCTTTTCCCTTCAGTGTCTGGGTGAGCTGCTTGACTCGGGGGTTACTTCCTGGTATCACGTGATTGACCAGGAGATGATCCGCCCTCGTCAGGCTTGTCCACCTCTAAGAAAGCCTCTGAGCCTCTCTGCTCAGTATGAGTACAAGTGCAGGTCAGGAGTTGGTCAGGATTTGATTACAGAAATCTGTACTAGCTCTTTGCTGCTCCTACTAGTTTCCTCACTTGATGTGAGTTAATCAGGGATATATATATATTATATTTTAATGATGTATTTAATAAAGTTATTTTTGATAATGACATTATACACCCACTAAGGGGAAAGTGTGTCCACAACTGGGTTTACTTTTCTTTATACAGTTTCCATAACCAAGTATTTAAATTATCAACTAATTAAAAAATTGAATGTCATTCCTAAACTGAATACTAGCAATGACTATGGCCAAGCTAGAGCAAAGAAAATACTGAAAATAGCACACAAATAAAAAATAAATACATAATTGCACTCTGCTCAAGGTCTAAAACATGGCCTAACTCTTAGAAATCAATTATAGAGGTGTGTGACGTGCTCGTCTCCAATCAGGAAGAGGACTCGCAGGGCTGAGGTAGGGATGCAGAATAACCGACCAGAGCCCAGTGACAGAGTCCTGTTAGAGTATCCATAGTTGGTAAGCAGGCAGGAGGTCAGGGCTGGTGGCAGTGGTGCAGAGTCCAGGAGACAGGCAAAAGGTCAGGCGGCAGTAGAGCAACGTCTAGGCGACAGGCAAAAGGTCCGGGCAGGCAGAAAGCAGCGAGGTTAGGGTCACGGTCCGGGGTCAGAAACAGAAGAATCAGGAGCTTCAAAACTTAGAACTTTGCTCAGCGACTCCCACCAGGAACTGCAGCCTTAAATAGCATGCAGCTGACAAAACGCGTAGGGTGTGTCATTACTTTGGACGTCATCGGATTATTCAATCAGCTGTACAGGATCTCCTTGAGGGAGAAACACTGGTTTACTAGAGGCGGCGTTTACATCTCAAGATATGCATTGATTCAGAGTCTCAGTTCTCCTTGTGGAACAAGCTTGCCTTTCGGCTATCATACAACCGGGTCATGGTCCTTATTGGAGGAAGATAACATCTGTCATGTCTGCCGGGGTGATTAACTCACTCCTGGCGATGAAGTTTTTAGGGACTCACCGCAGTGCGGTTACGATCCTTGGGCCACCCAAAGACAAGCTGTAAGGTACTCAGTATACTCACACTGTTTATACTACAGTTCCTATAGCTCATGGACATTTAAACTCCAAGCTGATGGGCACGCTATCAAGCGCGGATCTCCAATCAGCATACTTTGGAGCCTTAGTTCATACGAGCTATATATAAACATCTTTTGGGTCTGTGTGTCTTATACATTGGAGTATAAAAATAACAACTTACCTTTTTCAGGAGGACTACCACTCTTATTGCATCTGACAAATATGCAAAGCTTAGTCTCTATTAACCCCCAAGGTTAAGATCCAATATCCTCCATTGTACAGCATATATCCGAGTCAAACTTTTAATTATATTTGTATTGTTTTATTCACTGATTGATCCATTCTCATTTTAAGTGGCTATAATATATATATATGTCTGATTTTTATTTACATTTGTTATTGATATATGCAAATAGGAGTGTGCGCTCATATTTCTGGTCTTTTGACATGGGTTTAAGGATTTGGTTATTCCTTGATGAGCAGCCTTTCCCTATTTCCCAAATACATTACCTACTGTACACTCCCATAGCCTCTAGTCCGTTCACTCATTAATATCTTGATTATCACATTTGTGCACATTATATATTGTTTGTTATATTATTTGTGCGCTGGTCTTGTTTTTTTTATATATATATATCTACTATATATTTCTGAAAGCACTGTATGTCTGCATGGCCTGTGTCCCTAGCGGCAATCTCATTGGTCCCTTGGCCCGCCCACCCCCGCACACCTCTCATTGGCCTGAGGCGGAGTGACGGACGGACACACACACACACACACACACACACACACACACACACACACACACACACACACACACACACACACACACACACACGGGTGTTACCTACATTAGCGGGGCTCACAGTGTTAGCAGCACCCGCGCGCACCTCCTCCTCTCCCCGTGTCTCCCGCGCTTTCCCCCGGCGCCGCTACAGTCAGCGGGACACACACACTATTATTACCCCTTCAACGCCCCCCCCCACCCAGTGTCAGCGGCCATGCGAGACCCCCCTTCTATATCTCCCACCTCTCCCCCCCCACACATATACATGCCCCCCCCTCCCCGGCGCTACAACTCACCCCTTCCCCGGCGGGGGAACAGCCAGTGGCCAGGCAGGCTGCCTCGCGGCGCCGAGTACCCAAGATGGTGGTGCCCGGGACACAGCGGGGGAGCGGCCACAACACGCTGCCTCCCGCCTCAGATCCACGTGGGACCTGCCGGATGGGTGAGTGAGCAGCCTTCACCTCCCTTCCACCCCCTCCACCCCCCCTTCACCTCCCCCCCTTCACCTCCCCTCCACCCCCCCCCTTCCCACCGCCTCCCCCCCTTCCCACTGCCTCCCCCCCCTTCCCACCGCCTCCCCCCCTTCCCACCGCCTCCCCCCCTTCCCACCGCCTCCCCCCCCCTTCCCACCACCTCCCCCCTCCCCCCCTTCCCACCACCTCCCCCCTCGCCCCCTTCCCACCACCTCCCCCCCCTTCCCACCACCTCCCCCCTCCTCCCCACCACCTCCCCTCTCCTCCCCTTCCCACCTCCTCCCCCTTCCCACCACCTTCCCCCTCCTCCCCCTTCCCACCACATCCCCCCTCCTAACCCTTCCCACCACCTCCCCCCTTCTCCCCCTTCCCACCACCTCCCCCCTTCTCCCCCTTCCCACCACCTCCCCCCTCCTCCCCCTTCCCACCACTTCTCCCCTTTCCCCCCCCCCCCGCTCCCCTTCCCCCCCCCTCCGCTCCCCTTCCCCCCCCATCCGCTCCCCTTTCCACCCCCCCTCCGCTCCCCTTTCTCCTCCACCCCTTTCCCCTCCCACCCCTCCCACACTTCCACCCCTTCCCCCCCTTCCCCCCCTCCTCTAACCCTTCCCCCCCTCCTCTAACCCTTGCCCCCCTCCTCCACCCCTTGCCCCCCTCCACCACCCCCTCCTCCCCTTCCCGCCGCCCTTCGCCTTCCTGCCCGCCTTACCGTCTCCCCACCCCCGCCTCTGCATTTCACCCACCCTTACTCCGGCCGCCTCTGCCTTTCACCCACCGCCTCACAGCCGCTGCACGCACTCAACAGACACCCGCCACACTCGACACATACCTGCCGCCACACACACCTGCTGCCTCCCGCCCCTACGCACCGACATCACTGACCCACCGCCTCACACCCTAGCAGGACCCCCACTCACAGACAGCACTCACAACCCACGCGCCACCCGCCGCCTCACACCCTAGCAGGACCCCCACTCACAGACAGCACTCACAACCCACGCGACACCTGCCGCCTCACACCCTAGCAGGACCCCACTCACAGACAGAACTCACAACCCACGCGCCACCCGCCGCCTCACACCCTAGCAGGACACACGCCTCACATTTTTACATCTGTTATGTCACCAAAATATACATTGTACTGTGGTGTGTTTACAATAAACCATTTTTAAACAACATCGTATTACATTTTATTCCATCTTTCTTTTCAACATTATTATCCAACCTTTACAACAAATACTCACCTATTGTTCCACGATTTATAAATAATACTACCTATTACGCATTTACATCCCGGGCAACACCGGGTCTCTCAGCTAGTATATATATATATATATATATATATATATATATATATATATATATATATATATATATATATATATATTTATCAAGGGGGTGATAAAGATCTCTCTCCAGGATCGAAACGTTGGACTTTTTGTGAAAGTATTGGTATACATACATACATACATACATACATACATAAATACATACATACATACATACATACATACATACATACATACATACATACATACATACATACATACATACATACATACATACATACATACATACATACATGCATGTTAAGTTATGGTGAGTAAAAAAAGTGACAAAAACCCTCCACAGCAAAGCAAATATGCAAATGTAAATACAACTGTATGCTCATCTGCATGTCTTAGGCAGGTCTGCAACCCCGCCTTTCACCATTATCACCCAGCACACAGCACTTCCACTGCAGCAAGGGATTCTGGGAAATGACATGCAAATGAGCACACAGTGCCACCTTTTGCTTCAAAAAACATTTTTAACATGATTCCCTATAGGCTTAAGCTTGCTGCATGGTCACAGCTTTGAGCACAGCCAGGCTTAAGGTGCATAGCCAGAAAACCCACCCACAGACAGCTGTTTCGACCTTAATGGGTCTCATCAGTGTGGGGTTGGTTAACTGGGTATGCAAAGAAGCAAAAGAATGGTGTTTACCATACTGAGTTAAGTTATGGTGAGTAAAAAAAGTGACAAAAACCCTCCACAGCAAAGCAAATATGCAAATGTAGATACAACTGTATTCTCATCTGTGTGTCTTAAGCAGGTCTGCAACCCACCTTTCACCATTATCACCCAGCACACAGCACTTCCACTGCAGCAAGGGATTCTAATGGTGAAAGGTGGGTTGCAGACCTGCCTAAGACATGCAGATGAGCATACAGTTGTATTTACATTTGCATATTTGCATATTTGCTTTGCTGTGGAGGGTTTTTGTCACTTTTTTTACTTACCATAACTTAACTCAATATGGTAAACACCATTCTTTTGCTTCTTTGCATACCCAGTTAACCAACCCCACACTGATGAGACCCATTAAGACCTGGAACCTCCTGCTGCGCCTACTGCACGGGGAGGGGATAGGATGGACGTCGGATTCTTCGGATGACGACGTCAATGTAACATCAGGACTTTTTCTGGCCCTCGTGGCTGAAGAGGACTGACTATGTCACGGACTTGCAGCTCTCCGGAGCCTACAGTCACAAGTTTTGCGCACCTGGTCTCACTGGACCATGAGCACGGTTTTTAGAGGTGAAATCACTTTTTCACCACCCGGGCTACAAAAGAAAAAAGCTGTCTGTGGGTGGGTTTTCTGGCTATGCACCTTAACCCTGGCTGTGCTCAAAGCTGTAACCATGCAGCAAGCTTAAGCCTAGAGGGAACCATGTTAAAAATGTGTTTTGAAGCAAAAAGTGGCACTGTGTGCTCATTTGCATGTCATTTCCCAGAATCCATTGCTGCAGTGGAAGTGCTGTGTGCTGGGTGATATTGGTGAAAGGCGGGGTTGCAGACCTGCCTAAGACATGCAGATGAGCATACAGTTTATATATATATATATATATATATATATATATATATATATATATATATATATATATATATATATATATATATATATATATATCTGGCAATCATATAATGTGACTCCACCTATACCAACTTATTTTTTGGGTTGGTAGAAATCACAATTTTTTTTTTTTCAGAAGTTCATGAGGAACTCACATCCAGTGCCATGTTGTGAATTCTTTTCATAGATGACATCTTTATGATCTGGCATGGCAGTATTGAAAAACTCCATCACTTTGTAGAGAGATTGAATATTATTCAATAATATATATGTAGCATAGCCTCTGGCCGCTACTCTCCTGTTGGGCCCCCACCGTATAAGACCTGGTAAGAACAGGTAATGTGATGGGTAATTCTCTCATTTGGGCCTAACTTGCTATTGCAGCTTGGATGCAGTGTTACTGTATCCAGGGGAGGAACTAGCAACAACCAGAGAGTGTCATCCTGTGGAGGATACTGGTTGGGTCACATGCAGTTAATGTGATGCCTATCAGTATCAGACCTGCCCTTTTATGGGGCAGGGTTACAAGCCCATCCCCTGGGTATATACTGGCACTCTCCCAGAAGTCAGTGTGTCTGTTTCTTGAGGAGTGGAAGTATGTGATATCCTCAGCACCACCAGGGATAAAGAGCTGGATGGGGCCTGCAAGGCCTTACCCCTAAAGGAGGGCTGTAAAGTCTGTCTGACTTCTGCTATGTACAAATAAAAAGCAGTTGAACCATCTCCCTGTGTGGCTAACTGTATAGACAATAAGAAGTTGCCAGCATGGACCATCCTGGGACCCCAGGATCCTTGCTGGCTGGAGGCGCTTCCATATGAGAAAGAAGCACCCTGAAAGCCTGTCCTGATTCTCCCCTCACCATCACAGAGCAACTCAGAGCCTCTTGGATTACCAACAGGTACGCACAGCACTAGGAAACATACAGGTAGCGACCCAATCTCAATAGGGTGGGGGTAAAGTTGCTACATATAATATATTCCAATTGGGTAGTTCTATTAAGGAATTATTTAGGGAAATTCACTGTGTTCTGTTATACTGCTTTTCTGTTTCTTTTGTGGTCACATTTAATACCAAGATTGAGCACCTCTATTATTGCATTCTAAGAGTTGGCACCCGTTATAGACCTTGAGCCGAGAATAATTATTTTGTTTTGATAGTTTTGTGTGCTAGTTTAATTAATTATGTAATAATAATGATGCTGCTATCCTTAGCCAGATAAAACAAACAAAAAGTCAAAATGCATTGAACATCACATTACTCTACCTGTATTTACATAGCTTTATCACAAATGAGATTATGTAAAGATCATACAATACCCCAAACCCTTTTGAGACATTGAAAGTTTGTTTAAATGGACCCCATGCTCATCTAAACTATTAACAAAATTAAAATTTATATACATAAATTTCAGGCGATATTTGCATAGGGAGAGACGGCTCTCTCAGAGCAGCTCTCTCTGCAGCAGATATAACTCGCCGGGTAAGGCCTTTTCAGAGGGTCGTTCATCAGATCACCGGCTTTTCACCCATTTTGTGAATTTTGCTATGACAGGTAATGAAGGCTTTCTGAATACCGTGATAGCAACGCTCATAAAAAGGGTGATTTAAATGGTCCGGTGATTTATTTTTTTATGAACCTTCTCTGAATGAGGCCCTTAGTGTGCTAGCCACCTATCAAATGTTGTTTCGTTTCTTGGAGTCATAAAAATGGTAAAATTACAATTTATTATTTATTCTTTTCCAGTAGCATTTCCTTTTTTCGTAACCTTATTCTTTGTACTGAACATTTTCAAATAAAAGAGTACACGTAAAAAATACTTATACAGGTACTTATCGGATTTGTTTAAAAATGGTGTTGATGATCTACTGTACATTTAACATACTAAACATAATACTTTCATTCTTTGGCCCTTGGACCACCTGCTTTTTAAATAAACATTTGAGACAGTGTTTCCAATTTTGTAAAGTGGTGCATGCTATGTTGGTTGCATGGAAACTATAATTGTGATACTTTTTTCTCAGCAACAACATTGATTAAAATTAGATTATCATAGATAATAAACCATTGAGTGTACCAGGGTTACATTTTAAAAGTTGTGTTGCATACTTCCCTTACAATCATTTTTACTTGTAACTGTTTACGTTAGCTTTGTAAGAATAATTTCTTATTGATTCTCTACAGAAAGCAATCCTTGAGCAAGGGCATGTCATGAAGATGAACTCATTGAGAAAAGGTCTGTGTAATTTGCCAAATAGTACATTGATATAGCACCATGTGCTATATATGGGAATCAAGTTTAAAGCCGTAGGGTGTGCAGATTTCTAAACTAGCAAATAGTTCTAGACTTCCCAGCAGCTGCTTGCATGGCTGCATAATATTCACTTTTTGGTTGATGTGGTTTCCTGGTACATTCAGCAGCTAAGATGTCAGCTCATCTTGTGACAAGCTCATAAGAATGGTTAGTCAGACCATTTATTTTATCCCAATGCTAATATTATCAATAATACATTTGCTTTAGCTATACCATGTAATTGCTGTAGAATTGCAGTGGGAGAAGGAATGGCTCAGTGAGTAAAGACAATGACTGGCACAGAGGAACCTGGTTTAAATCCCGGTGTTCGCTCCTTGGACACCAAAAACATAGATTGAAAGAACACACTATTATTATTTATTAGTAGTACTGCAGGTTTAAAGGAGCGTGCATTTGATCTCGCATTGCGACCAAATGACAGCCGGCCCTTGGCCGCAACTCACCTCGCCACCCGGACCTATTGCCACCAGCCCCTACTATCCGCTAAGATAAGTCCCTAACCTTAACCCTTACCCTAAAACCCTCAAATGTTAACCACTAATACTAACGCAACCTCTATCCCTAATAACCTTAACCCTTTACCCTGAAATCCCTTAAATTAACCCCCTACTCTAACTGCTAAAACCCCTAAAGTTAACCCCTTACTCTAACCACTGAAATCCCAAACGTTAACCCCCTACTTTAACCACTAAACCACCAAAAGTTAATCCAAGCACTAAAAACGTACCACAGTGTAGAAGCGGCCGTCGGTAGAGGTTCCAGTGGTGGATCGGCTGCAGCCGAACGCTGGCGGTCATTTGGTTGTGGCAAAATAACCGCCACCAAATGTCCCATTCCGTGCTAATGTGTAAGCTCCTGTCAGTGAGGTTTCGATAGGATATTAGCATGATCTCTCGTATCCCATCAACCATCTCAGATATATGTGCTGGTTTTTTTGTAGTAGTATCAGATTAGGTTTGCAGCTAGAAGATTTTGATAAATAACCTCCTAAATGTGGAAGGTGTCTGCTCTTTTGATTTATTTCACTGCACTGTGATTCATCTACTCACAAGTTCACAATGCAATTCTTAATTTATTGTAACAGACAAGAACAGGGGAGAAACAACGTTTGAGGTCCTATATGGACCTTCCATCAGGTATGATGAAAGGTCGATATGGGACCTCAAATGTTGTTTCTCCTCTGTTCTTGGCTGTTACAATAAATGAAGAACTGCACTGTGAACTTTTGAGTAGAGCTCTACTTTGTACCTCTGTCCTAGAGGATACCTGCATTTTGAGGAATTTGTTTGTTGATGTTGCGTTGGCTGCACAAGCAGGATTGTCCTCGCCTGAAACTGTTTCCCCGCACTTTGGAACTGTACTGTGGTACATCTTTCACAACCCTTTTACAATTGAGACCCTAAAGATAATAGTCGGTCAGTTAATTCTCACTGAGCCTCTGAATAATGACGTGTTGGTCAGTGTTTTCTTTACCGTTATCCCACCACGTTCCTTAACAAAGAACAAACAAAGTTAGGCTTTGGTCCCGCTGTGTCCGGCAGCGCACGCGGCCGCGTGCATGTTACTCACCAGCAGGGGAATCCTCCCGAGCCTGTCCCAGTCCCCCCTCGCTGCACGGCTCACTACGCGCTGTGACGAGTCAGCCGCCAGGGGATGCAAGAGAATTGTGATCCCGAGCGTTGACGCGTCACGTGGTGTGCTGGTGAACCAATCAGCGCCGGGTCTGGAGTTAGAGGCAGCTTCCCCCACCTCCAAAAGGTAGGGGGGGGGGGGGGGAAGTGTGTGTGTACAGTGTATATGTGTATATGTGTATGTATGTATGTGTTGTGTGTGTGTGTGGGGGGGGGGCCCGTGGTCTGAAGCAGCGGGGCCTTAGGCTTACAGGGAGGTGAGGAGGGGGACTCTGGCAGTACGAGCACTTGCTGAACACAGTGACATCGCACAAATGGCAGCAGCCAGAGGAAATCAAACCCATCCCAAGTCTAACTTTAAAACATACATTTTAAGTTTGACAGCTTTTAGGGGCTAATTTACTAAACTTTCCCTGAGGATAAAACCAGAGCAAAAACCACCACTATATTTATTAAAGAAAAGGAATAAAAAATAAAAGCAATCTGAGATTTTCTTCTAATAAATCTGGCATAATTCTTTTGCACCGGGTTTGTTCCATCTTTAAAGCTGGGAGAAGTTAGGAACCTCCCTATATATTTTGTCTTTCAGTTCTTTTCAAAACACAGGATGGGAAAAATTCAAGAATGCGTAGAAAACTATGCCACAGTAGGTTTTAAAGTGTGGTTGTCTCACTGGTTTGCAAATGTGTCTTTATTTGTTTGGCTTTTTAGAAATGCAGGCCAAGTGAAAAAGTTATTAAAACCTTTTTTTATCATTTGAAAAAAAAAATAATCTTTCTGAGTTTTGTGTTTGTGTCTTTAAAAAACATTCACTACATTTCCAGTTTGGCCAAGTGTTTCTATTAAAAATCTCCAAAGTTCGGTCAAAAATGTTGCAAACATTGCAAAAGTTTAATATGATTCCAATGTAATATACTGATTGTGAATAGCAGCTTTTGCTGAAGCTATTAATGCCCCAAATTAAACAAATTCAGGAACGTGCAGAATAAGTTTAATCTATCCCAAACCAGACAATAGGGTTTGTCCATCTAAACTGCACCGAGCTGGAATATAAAATCTATCAAAACATATCTTTTTTAATGGCATTTTTATAAATTAAAAATGCCGTTTCTTTTTCAGAAAACTAGTCCAGGCTTCTGCGTCCGTTATAAAACTGAGTGACTTACGAAATAATTGTGTGTGTATAATACAGCAGGCAATATTTTAAAGTGGTCCAAGTTAAAATGGAGAAGAAGCAAAAAGTGACACACAGTCAGTGCTCATTTGCATGTCATTTACCCAGAATCCCTGGCGGCAGTGGAAGCGTTAATAAGATAATGGGGAAAAAGCAGGGTTGTGGACCTGTCTGAGGCGTGAATTTGCTCATAAGTGATATTGATATTTGTTGCACGGTGTTGGGATTTTGTCACTTTTCTACTCACCATAGCTTATTTAGTGTCTAAATAATTCTGTAACGCTGTTTAAGGATTCATCCATCCATCCAAGTAATGTATGTAAAATGATACCAGATGACTAGTGATATTGAAAATACTGCATGTTAATTGAACTTACTATAGTGTTTCTTTACACTTTACTTAATTACCACACTGGCAATATGGTAACGCATGCCTAATTAATTTCTCAACGAAGAAGCTATTAAGATAAATATATCAATGTTATTTTCTTAGCAGTTTAATTGTGAGATTTCTATCACTTCAGACAGTATTATTCACCATAGAAACTAATGATTCTGGGAACCGAGTCTGTTAGCTTGCAGAAATCTACCTGCCTTTTGATATCACAACCTATAGTACAGATGCAGCCAGCTTTATCTCCAGACTGGCCCGCACATGTGCTGGTGAGCCAAGTACTAAACGTGGAAAGATCACAGCCAAGTCCAGAGCCAGGGGGAATTTCCCATCAGGATTAACACAGTGGAGAACCCTGCTTCTGAATGGAACTCCCACTGTGTTAATCCCACTGGGCTGCACCAGTCTGGAAGAGCTGCAGAGTGAGAGCAGACAGTAAGAGCTCTACCAGCACCGGGGACCCCCTGCTTCCCTAAATACAGGGCCTGGTATGGGGTGTCGGTATCTCCTGCAAGTTTTTTTCTCCCGCGTCATGTGGCTGTGACATTTAAAGTTACAGGAGATACTGGCATCACATACCGGGCCTGTAACTCGGGAAGCAGGGGGTCTCTGGGGCTGAAATTAATGCGGTTCACCTCCGGAGGCCCCCGTTTCAATACTATGTAATTAAAATAAAAACATTGCGATCGCCTTTTACAGATGTGCAGAGAGAGGGACTGCTTCTGCTTGCTCTCGCTGCGCAGCTCTTCCAGACTGGTGCAGCCCAGAAGGATTAACGCAACGTGAATCCCATTCAGATGCAGGGACTCCTGCAGTGTTAATACTGATGGACAATTAGCCTGGTCGCGGGAAAGCTGCAAGCAGACAGTAGTCAGGCAGCTTTCAACTGAGGTTTCCTGGTGGAATACTCGACAATACTGTACATCTGCCTACATCAGTACCTTTACTGCGTGTTTTATCATTCTAGGGTGAGGAATGGTAGAATTTATGTTTCTCTATGCAGCATTAATGAGAAAGTTTACAAAAAGAACCAATGTAGGTACCACTGTTTCATTTCTGCTGATCATATGGCCTAAAGATGCACCACTTATGCAACCACATTGTGATATTTATTATTGGAGGGACAACAGCTAAAAATCAATAAATGTGGACTGCTGAAAACTGTCAAGACAAATACATTAAAATGGTTCCACAAAGTACGTATTATAGCCAAAGTCATTGTACTTACCATATTCTTGGATTAACATTTTTCATTAGGACAAGCAGTCTAAACAAAACTGTGTTTCCTTGTCATGCTTGACAACTAAGACAACAGATTTTGTAAGTGGGAGCTTGATCAATTAGAACATGGTACAGACAGACGCTCATATTCTAATGTAATCTTATACTCACACCTGTGAGGTTTGTGTCCTTTTTATCCTTAATTTGCATTTGTTACACAGAGGTTGCCACTGAGTCAGTGGTACAATTATGTAGAACTTCTGCAGGAATATTAATCTTAGTTAATATTGAAGTGGAACGGCATGTTTTTGGATGTGTGGAAGCCAAGTCAGCTCAGCAAACGGGATCTAAGCTGTTAGAGATTAGTTCATATTTTTGAAAGTGTGGAATTAAAATGCAACAGTAAAGACGAATACATTTATGTCCACTGCCCACAGTCCACACAAGTTTGTTGTGTCTATTTGCTTATTTTTACCATTATGACTTTTACATATTTGCATGATAATATCCTGAGGAAAATATAAATACATCTAATGTTGTTCTGAAGATTGTTTACTGAACCAGTTAAGGAATAACAAGACATTTTTAAGGTTTCATCTTTCTTAGCTTATGGCCAGCAGATGTTATTCTGGTTCCATGACTGGGGATGAATTATAGAATGAGTAATGTATTGGATGTTGTGTTACTTTACAAGTTTATACAACATAATTGTGCAATATTTCATGATGTAAACGCATAGTTGACTTGTATTTGTTTGAAGAAAACTAAAGAATTCGTACTATTTTACCACAATTGTAAAGATTACACATTCCCATAAAAAAAAGGATTGTGTGCTTGACATTAATTGAAAGGATGAATGGGTCTTCTTGTGATTTGCAGTCATATAGTATTTATTTTATTCAGACTTCCTGGCCATTTAAACAGGCAACAGAACATTTTTCTCAGCCTCTCAAGAGATCAATTTCCTGAGTCATATAACTCTATTTATAGGCAGAATTTACAGCCATGTAACAGAAACATCTTTTGTAGGAAGCAGCATTAAAAATCAAAAGGGATGAAATAAGAAACATTTTTAAGTGTTCCCAAATCTTAATGTGTAACAAAGTGTGATGAATAATGTGTCACATTTCTATACAGCAAAAAGGGAGGGCATATTTTGTCTCTATAATTATAGTTATAGTCATAGTCATGAGGTTTTTATCTCACACATATCTAACTTAGATGATAACATGTATCACATGTATCACATATGCCACTGGTATTAAATTTAAATTACTCAGTTAAATGCCAAACATTGTGTTGCAGTAAGTGTAAAGTATTTTTATTCCTACCTTGGGCCCATTTTGACCAGGAAGTCCAGCAGCACCAATAAAACCCTCTTCTCCCTGAAATAAAAAAGATATTAATTTGAATGTTAAATGTATTTAAATATGTATGTAACAGAACTTAATCGTCTTTAGTTTTGCATTTCCTGATACGTATAGCCATGGCTGGTCCAGACTATCTTTATGCTCTCCTGTCACGTAAGTCCTAGTAGCTACAGACAGTGACAGGCTATCCTGTGGGGTTTACCCCCCTTACACAGCCTCCCTGAGTGGCAGGAGAGGTGGTGACTCTGGATCTGTGTTGCAGCCAATCATGGTGCAGACCCTGAGCCTTCCCCTTTTACTTTAGGGAGGATGCCTTCAAAATTATAGAGTGAGTGTCAACCGGGGAAGGGAGAAGAGCTCAGCCCCTCCTGGGGCTGAGTGAACCAAGATAAGTGCACAGCACAAGGCCTCAACATTTTCTCTACTATATGCAACACTGTTATACCATCTGCAGTGGCTGCATCAAATAAAGACTTATATATACTTTTGGCTAAGACACAGTCTATTGGACAGAAGTATAGGAGAAAATAACTGTTCTGGTAGGGACTGCCTGCAGCTCTGCTGTAGCCTGATATTACTGGAGGAGCTGTCACCGAATGAAAAGAACATGAGGATCACCTAAAGCCTGTCCTGTTCCCAACAACATCGCAGAAGTTAATCTCTCCTGGACCCTCACAGGTAACCAGCACCACACGTACCTGTAGCCTAGGAAAAATCTCCTGGGGGGGGGAGTCAGTGCTACAAACGCACAAAATTAGTAATCAGAGACATATATTATATATATATATATATATATATATATATACATAAGTACACCCTCTTTGAATTCTATGGTTTTATATATCAGGACATAACAATCATCTGTTCCTTAGCAGGTCTTAAAATTAGGTAAATACAACCTCAGATGAACAACAACGCATGACATATTACACTGTGTAATGATTTATTGAACAACAAAAAAAAGCCAAAATGGAGAAGCTATGTATGAAAAACTAAGTACATCCTTAATGCTTTCATAGGAATTAAGATGCTAAGTAGCAGACAGATGCTGCTAATCAATTTCCTTTGATTAATTGATCATCAGCAAGTGTGACCTCCTCTATAAAATCCAAAGTTTTAGCAGTTTTCTGTTCTGCAGCATTCAGGTGTGTGTTAACACAATGCCAAGGAGGAAAGACATCAGCAATGATCTTAGAGAAGAAATTGTTCCTGCCCATCAATCTGGGAAGGGTTATAAGGCCATTTCCAAACAATTTAAAGTCCATCATTCTACAGTGCGAAAGATTATTCAAAAGTGGAAAACATTCAAGACAGTTGTCAATCTTCCCAGGAGTGGACGTCCCAGCAAATTCACCCCAAGGTCAGACTATGCAATGCTCAGAGAAATTGCAAAAAAAACAAGTGTTACATCTCAGTCTCTACAGACCTCAGTTAGCATGTTAAATGTTAAAGTTCATGACAGTACAATTAGAAAAAGACTGAACAAGTATGGTTTGTTTGGAAGGGTTGCCAGAAGAAAGCCTCTTCTCTCTAAAAAGAACATGGCAGCACGGCTTAGGTTTGCAAAATTGCGTCTTAACAAACCACAAGACTACTGGAACAATGTCCTTTGGACAGACAAGACCAAAGTGGAGATGTTTGGCCATAATGCACTGCGCCACGTTTGGTGAAAACCAAACACAGCATATGAGCACAAACACCTCATACCAACTGTCAAGTACGGTGGTGGAGCTGTGATAATTTGGGCTTGTTTTGCAGCCACAGGACCTGGGAACCTTGCAGTCATTGAGTCGACCATGAACTCCTCTGTATACCAAAGTATTCTAGAGTCAAATGTGAGGCCATCTGTCCGACAGCTAAAACTTGGCTGAAATTGGGTCATTCAACAGGACAATGATCCCAAGCACACCAGCAAATCTACAACAGAATGGCTGAAAAAGAAAAGAATCAAGGTGTTGCAATGGCCCAGTCAAAGTCCAGACCTCAACCCGATTGAAATGCTGTGGCTGGACCTTAAGAGAGCTGTGCATAAACAAATGCCCACAAACCTCAATGAACTGAAGCAACGGTGTAAAGAAGAGTGGGACAAAATTCCTCCACAACGATGTGAGAGACTGATAAAGTCATACAGAAAACGATTACTTCAAGTTATTGCTGCTAAAGGTGGTTCTACAAGCTATTGAATCATAAGGTATACTTAGTTTTTCACACATGGCTTCTTCATTTTGGCTTTATTTTTGTTAAATAAATCATGACACTGTGTATTATGTCATGTGTTGTTTTTCATCTGAGGTTGTTTTTACCTAATTTTAAGACCTGCTAAGGAACAGATGATTGTTATTATGTCCTGTTATGTAAAACCATAGAATTCAAAGAGGGTGTACTATATATATATATATATATACTATATATGTACAATACAAGGCAGTGACAGGCTCTTGATTGGAGTGGAAAAAGATTTGTTCTATTCTTATAACAACGTTTCAGTCCCTTTATCTTGCGGGCCGAAATGTTAATTTTCAGCTACGTCAGTGGGGGGTCAACTTTTTTTTGGTTAAGGAACTCTATAATTATATTGTGAAATTCTAAGGAACCCAAACTTCTCTAATAGGACATCTGAGATGCATTGTAAGGAACCCCAACCATTTCTAATAGTGTGTTTGAGATCATATGCATTGTAAGGAACCCCAACCCTTTCTAATAACGCATCTGAGATCAGATGCATTGTAAATTCTTCTGTATTTGGTACAATTTTCAAATGACCTGAAGATTGCAGGTAACTCTTTTGAGTGGCCCGCTGAACCCCATATAAAAAATACTGATCTATGTTATAAGAATAAAACAAATAGTTTTGCCACTTTAATCAAGAGCCTTTGAGTGCCTTGTATTAGACAGTTGTTGTATATGCTCCACTAGTGCACCCTGGCCAGTTAACCAATTACTGCGAGTGCCACTCCACTGTTGGTTTTAATCGCAATGCAATAATGGCTGCAATAACAGCTGCTATGACTGTATATAATCAAACAAAATTCCACTAGAAAATGAATCATTGAGTTTGAACACCACAAACATATCTGGTGTTACTTTCCTAGTGAAAAACATTTTGCTTTCAACACTAACTAAAATCTTACTTTTAAACGCTAAGTACGGCATACTCTGCTAAAGTAGTTAATGTTTAATGTTGTGTGAGTCATTATCTACTCTTCAAATCTCAGGTAAGATAAGATCTGGAAAAGAGCACAAATAGACTCCTATGGTATAGTAAAGCAATGTATTGGAAAACAACTACAGCTGTAGTGAACTCAGACACCAGAACACAAATGGAGAAAGGAAAGACCACACAAGTGTTTCTGGGAAGCTTTGACTTCACATGCAATAGTGTATGTGAGGACAGTCATTTTATTTGTTTTCAAATAAATTGTTTACTACAACATATGAGGCTATTTGTGCTCTTTTCCAGATCTGTGATTGCACTTGATGGTGGAAGGCCATCCATTGACAAGTAACCATGTATTGTTATCATAACTGTGCCCATTGTGACATACTTGAAAACGAGAGGTAACTCTCAATGTATTACTTCCTGGTAAAACATTTTCCAAATACATTTGTTATAAATAAGACACTGCATAGTCACCCGTGGGACATTTTATGGGCTTTTTGACAGAGCCTTAACCCTGTCTAATAGAAAGCCTGTATTGGTCTGATTATTCCAGCAGGGAGCTGGTTAATTGCAGCTACAGACAATTAACCAGTCTCCACCTGGCTCATCATACAGGTAGAAAAGCCCCCTGCTTGAACTGCATGGGATTGCTCTAGCACATGGAAGGTGTTTGTTGACAGAGAGATCCCAGGGAACCCACCAGAGGGTGCCCACCAAGGACACCAACACAGACACGGACTGAGGGAAAGAGCTCCTGATAAGAAGTACTGTACCTCTTTGGACTCTGGGTCAGAGGCTCATAAGAGTTTTAGCCCGTACAAAGGTATACTGTAGGCTGTTTGTTTATTTGTATGCTGCCTTAAAGCTGTATTGTTTGAAGATACGGGCTAAATAACAGACAGGGTTTATTTTCCCTAATATATGTCTCCCTGGTCATACCTCTGCACTCATACCCTACAGACTTCTACATTAATATTTATACATCCTTATATACTGTACAGTATATAAAGTACATTACTATCACAGTGAAGTTCTGCCCAGTACTCCAATTTTGTTTGTTTTTCTTAATTTTTATGTTTGGTTTGATATATATATAAATTTAGATCATTCTGATTTTGTTTTTTAACAGCACCATTTTATTGCTAGGATTGTTTGCCCCTTGTACTCATTTTTTTATTTTCTATATAGTATGTGCATTTATTTATCTATTTATTCATCCACTGCTAATATTATTTCTTATATATTTATACAGTACATATATCTATGCTAGATATAACTTTCCCTTTTTGGGTCGCTTTAGCGCTATTATTGAGCTTCTTTTAAATAAGATCTTATATTGCATTAAATTGGCAAAGGATGGAAGGGAAGTAAACATAATTATGCCCCTTTATAAAGCATTAGTAAGACCACACCTTAAATATGGAGTACACTTTTGGGCACCGCTCTTTAGAAAATATATTATGGAACTAGAAAAAGTGCAGGGAAGAACCACCAAATTAATAAAGGGGATGGATAATCTGATTTATGAGGAAAGACAAGCTAAATTAGATTTATTTACATTAGAAAAGAGATGTCTAATAGGGGATATGATAACTATATACAAATATATTCAGGGACAGTACACAGAGCTTTCAAAAGAACTATTCATCCCAAGGGCGGTAAAAATGACTTAGGGGCACCCTTAAGGTTGGAGGAAATGAGATTTCACCAGCAATAAAGAAAGAGGTTCTTTACAGTAAGAGCAGTTAAAATGTGGAATTCATTGCACATGGAGACTGTGATGGCAGATACAATAGATTTGTTCAAAAAAAGGTTGGACATCTTTTTAGAAAGGAAAGGTATACAGGGATATACCAAATAAGTATACATGGGAAGGAGGTTGATCCAGGGAGTCATCCAACTGCCAATTCTTGGAGTCAGGAAGGAATTTATTTTTCCCCTTATGAGATTTCATTGGATGATATTTCACTGGAGTTTTTTGTTTGTCTTCCACTGGATCAATATACTGTAAGTACGGATATAGGATAAAGTATCTGTCGTCTAAATTTAGCATAGGGTAGAACTTGATGGACGCAAGTCTATGTTCAACCTCATCTACTATGTAACTATTTAACTATTTATTGGGTGCTCCAGTACTACTTTTTTTCATTGTTGGTAAAAGGCAAAAAGAAAAAACTACATTGAAAAGTTTTCAAAAATGTATCTTCCATAACAATGATATAGAGCAGTAGAACATTAAACATACTGATCCCTCAGGATCAAAGTAAGTTTACAAAAAGCTAACTGTAACCTTTAAGGAAGCACTTTTCAGTACACCAACTTGGTTTGATATTTTGAAGACATTGTTTATGCTTCACGAGTATAGTTTATAGAGACATAAGGAGATGTTTAAACATAACTCAAGTGACAATGGGCAAAGCATCAAAGGGAAACCGTTGTGTTTCTCGATTACAGTGCTTCACAGAGAATACCTCTGTTTGCAGATACAAAACAAGCTACAACATATATGTATTAGTAAGTATACAGCCTGCAGAACCTATATGGCAACGCACTACAGTACATTTGTAATTTTCCAATGGGAAATTACTGTGCAGCTTGTTCTTCTTGTATGACACTACAGTATTAGGTTGTCATAGAAAGTTCATATTTATAATATAAGCCTACGTTCGATGTGGTTAGAAGTGGGGTGGTACACAGTTAACAATGCTTTATCTTCTACTGAAATGAATGGAAATTAATGCAAAAATAACTGGATCTTGTACTGCTTCTCACCACACTGAAAGGGGACGATACATCATAGGGCCTCTATTATTCAAATCATCACATTTTTCACACTTAGTGTATGACAGGCACATTGCTCTTCATAGATGCCTAACAAATATAATCTATTTTAAGAGTAAAGCATCCAGCCCATGCTGGGTAGATTTTTGCTTTTTTCACTAAATGTTGTACGTAAAAAAAAAGCATATTTTAAAGGTGCAGTCCCTCCCCCAGGCAAGAGACAAAAGAAAGTAGGAAAAAAAAACCCAATGGCAATTACATGTTTGTTTGTGGAGTTACATTTGGGTGATTCCTATCTTTTACAGATACCTGTTTGTACTTTAACATGATTGTTAAAGTTAGCCTGTAAGCATTGTTAGATTTCCTCTAACCATTACCTTTTGTGTGATATCACTGTTTATATAACACCAGTTTGTGCTCTGACAAGTATAGGTTGGGCCAAGAGAAAAGTAAACAATTGACTGACAAACACTTCCCAACTCAAAGGCCACAATGGGGAGAAGAATCGTTTCACTGCCAGAGGTGCAATCCAGGGTATTCAAGCAACATTCCCCATTATTTCATATTTACCATGTGCAGTTTTTTTTTCAACTGTAAAAAGGTGCCAGAGCTCGGCACCTGTGAGTTACCCCACATAAAAAAAGCTCTGCTAAGAACAATTAATGTCTGAAATGAACATGGCTGCTGCATTTTGCATTTCTATCTATATAGAAAGTTTAGTGGTATTCGCGCTCTAGTGTCAAATCACTGTAAAGTATTCTAAAGATTAGAGAATGATCAAAGGCACAAGGTAGGGGGCTAATAATAATTAGATGGTGAGTATTCTTTTGAAAACAACTCCCAGATGGTATGGAATCCTTAAAAGAGACAAAATATAACCCTGAAGGGAAAGAGTAAGGCTAAGGCCCCGCTCCCTCAGTCAGCGCGCCCGCACTGCAGACAGGCGGGGCGCTGACAGACACAGACCGCCATATGCGGTCTGTAGGGAGCGGGAGCCGGAGCGGGAGGTGGGAGTCTTGAGCGGGAGGGGGGCGTGGCTTGAGCGGAGGGACCCGCTACTCTCTCCCCTCCCTCCACGGGCTCGGGCTGGAGCTGCTGATGGAAGGTAATCAAAAGCAACACACTCATACACACGCAGGCACTCATACACTCATACACACACACACACACACACACACACACGCAGGCACTCGTACACACACACACACACACACACACACACACACACACACACACACACACAGAGGCAGGCACTCACGCACTCAAGCACACACATACACAAACACAGACAGGCACTCACGCTGCTTTCCCTCCACACTCCTCCCCGCTCCCCGAAGCCTCTCCTCCTCCCGAAGCCTCCCCTCCTCATTGGCTCACAGCCACATCACGTGACGCATCGACGCTAGGGATGACAATTCTCTTGAATCTCCTAGCGGCTGACGCGTCACAGCGTGTAGTGAGCTGTGCAGCCAGGGGGGACCGGGACCGGCTCGGGAGGATTCCCCTGCTGGTGGGGAACTCTCATGTGGCCGCCCGCGCAGCCGGGCGCAGCGGGTCCCAGCCCTAAAGGGGTATAAGCCCACTCCTCAATACCTCATTGGGATAGTCCCAGGACCACTATTGAACCACTTGAGTTGAACAATTATAAGTGTACTCACATGTTAGAAATGCCACCATCCTGTGCCTTATGTAAGCGTGCTGCTAGTGATGAACTGAAGATAAGCACAATAGGAAGTATAGCACACAGCCAAGGGAGTGGGTCAAAAAGTGTATCCAAAAATGAGCTTTATTCGTCCATTAAAAACGGAGGTCTGACAATCCTCCTACATGTTTCGTGCAATAGCACTTTATCAAGGAGTGCTAAAGTGCTATTGCACGAAACATGTAGGAGGATTGTCAGACCTCCGTTTTTAATGGACGACTAAAGCTCATTTTTGGATATACTTTTTGACCCATTCTCTTGGCTGTGCGCTATACGTCCTATTGTGGATTTCTATCTAGGTGGTTTGTAACTTGCTCAATTTAGTGAATCTGGCTTCCACAGAGTTTATGTAATTTAACGTGGTCATGTGAACTATCACATGAGCTTGATTTATGATGAAAGGACCCCAAACTACCAATAGAACCACAAAAATAAACACAATAACAATATCCTCTATTGGTGTATATTTGAACACCATAACTATATTTCAAATGGATTGGAAATTTCACAATAATATTAAATGTAATTATAATTCTACAAACACAGTATGTGCAACAGAGGCTCATTTTTGCAAGGCTGTCCAGCAAAGTCAGAGGTCTCCAAGAGGATAAATATTCAACAAGCTATTCAATGCCTTGGTGATACAAGCATATCCTTCTACAAATCTCCTATAGTACACGCAGAACCCTAAAAAGGAGCGAAGTTCTACCACATTCTCAGGACGAGGCCAGTTCACCACTGCTTCCACTTGTAGGGTCGGTTGCTACCACTTCTGCAGATACAATGTGGCCCACGTAAGTGACTTAGGTTCAGCAGAACTTGCATTTGTCGAGGAACAACTTCAGTCCCTCCTGTTGCAACAGATCCAGAACCTTCAGGAGACATTCTTCATGCTCCTCCAGCATCCGCCCAAAGACGATAGTGTCATCCAAATAGACTAAACATTCTCTTGGATTCATGTCACCGATGGTCTTCATCAGCTGTTTGACACATAGCTTCTCCATTTTGGCTTTATTTTTGTTAAATAAATCATGACACAGTGTAATATGTCATGTGTTGTTGTTCATCTGAGGATGTATTTACCTAATTTTAAGACCTGCTAAGGAACAGATGATTGTTATTATGTCCTGATATGTAAAACCATAGAATTCAAAGAGGGTGTACTTTCTTTTTCACACAACTGTATATACACACAACAGTCAAACAGGAGAGTCTCTTTTCTTTTTCAGTTGTTGAACCTGTAGGGGAAGTGCTATGGCACTCTCTGTGTCCAGGTATAGAGGTCTTGTCCCCTTGTCTTGCTTTCAGCATACAGTCCTTTTGTGTGCATCAAGACATCATATTTTCCTCAGGTCAGCCCAGTTGTGGGCTAAGGAAATCTCTGCAGTCCTCTTTCTCCTTATGTTAGCCCAAATGTGAGCTAAGGAATCTCTCTCCTGTTTCTCACATCAGGCTTTTTCTAAGTCCTAATCACCCAGGTGGAATCTGGTTGATTGCCTGTGTGCAATTAACCAGCACACTGCTGGATTTAGAGGCAGTTTCTCTCAAACAGTGATAAGTCCCTGTTACACCCTATAATGTAATTTTCTCCACCGATTGCAGAGGCAGGTGTTGTAGGTGAAGATCGTAGAAGGACTGGTAAATGATGGTTACCTGGGAACTGGTGTCCAACAGTGCAGAAGCATAGATTACCTTAATCAGTAGCCGTACTTGTGACGTAGGGCTGACCCGACTTGAGAGGTCGGATGAGGATTCCTTTCCAGGAGTAGGAGTCGCCACGCTCTTCCCACTGATGGGCAGCTGATCCTTAGGGTGAGTATCAAAAATCAGAGCCACTAACTTAGCCGTTAACTTCTGAGTACAATTTCTTCTTACGTGACCCTCTTCCCCACATTCATATCAGCGAAGGGGGCATTCAGGGCCTGAATTAAAGAGGAGCCAGGCTCCGGGATGCCCAAGAAGGAGTCAGAGGAACCTGCCGGGGGGACTCCTGAGTAGTAGCTTCATTGGGATCTCTCATTGCAACAGCTCCCTTGGATTGGCTGGCTGTGTTCTCTCGGTGCTTGGGGTCCCGGTTTTTCTTGGGAGTGTGGAAACGCAAGGTAACTTCCCGATCTTACACTCAATCCATTCATTCTTAAAAACTGGGATGGCTCTCTGTAGAAAGAGAGCATTTAAGCAGAAGGGCTATTTGATGTGAAGGCAATGATCCTCATAGCAATTGTTTTGTTCAATATGTGTCTACCACTGATAATGCAATTACTTTCTTGGAGATTAGAGTCAAAAGACCTAGATGTAAACGTCGGATGAACACAGACAGGTCTTCCCCCTCGTCTTGTTTAAGAGCGTGGAATTGGGCAAATAGTTCAATGTCATCATCCTTAGTGACATAAGCCTTAGTTAAAGTTATGATCATGGCTTGAGTGTCGGCCTCCGTATGGTGCTCATGGTACAACCTGACTAGGGTGGCAGCAGGGGGCAGTAAGCATTCAACAATCCTCTGTCTCTTTACGGTCTCAGAACAGGACCTATTACTTGGAGCATATGGTCTTTCCACTCCTCAAGCTCATTTTCACCCAACGGGCTAGGCAGTACCCCTGAAAAGGCTTTTAGTTTGCGGTAGTGGTAAGCTTGGGAAGATTGTGCAAGGTTTTCTGCGAGCTGTTACTGTACTTCCACGATTACCGGTTAGGTCACCGGACTACCTCCTCTGCTAGCCGGCCTGGGCCACCACTTTATGCGGGGCTATCCCCTCCTTTCCTGGAACTACCCGGAGCTGACAGGGAGCCAGCCGCACAGGTAACCCCATGTCCGAACCCAAAACTAGCTTCCTCCGCCTTAATCACTGCCTCAGAATATATAAGGGGACATCCCCCAACCGCAGCTCTGTGGAGGTTTAGGGCTTGGGTTCCTCATTTTCCTTTAGGTCATTAGTGCTGGTGACTTTTACCGTATCCTAGGCAGGGTCCTGATCCAATACTCGGTCCACAACCCAGACTTTAGTTACCCCTGGGGACTGCATCAGGGCTAGATACACATCATAGGAGAGGGTCAATTTTGGAACGTGGCCAATGGCTACCACATGGCTGGCAGATACCTGACCTGCTAGAGCCCACTGACGGACCTTCTGCCTTGACGGTGCCTTTCGCACACCCCATGTCTGAATATCAGCAGCGCCTCCAAATGTAACACGCCTACTCCCCACCCCACACACCTAAGAGAGATCTGTTTGTAATGGTTGTTACTGATTCTGTGGTGGTAACCTGTTTGGGGACACAGGAGGCCTAAGCCTCCGCTTATAGGGAGCTTGGGGTGCAAGGTGCAGCTCTTCCACTTGTGAGGATCCTGCCACAGACTAGATGACCCCTCACAGGAACCTATATATCTACACCGTGAATAACCACTCTCACAACAGTGAACCCAACAGAAGATTTTATTAGCAGGGTCCCAAATAACACATAGGCATAATAACAGCAGTAATACCAACACAAAATAATAACAGCGCAGCAATAATAACAGCTCCCTGTCCCTCTCTTCTTACTGGTAGACTACAGCTCTATCCCCAATACCCCTGGGATAAGGTATGTCTCCCCAAGGTCATAGGGTGTGTGTGTGTGTGTGTGTGTGTGTGTGTGTGTGTGTGTGTGTGTGTGTGTGTGTGTGTGTGTGTGTGTGTGTGTGTGTGTGTGCGAGGTAGCACTACCCCTCTGATATCGTTGGTGCATGGTGGGTACCTTCCTTTAAATCACTTAACCAGCTATAGCCTCCCTCTAGGAGACTGGCATCTGCAGTGTCCCATGATGCGGGGCCTCCAAATAAACTCCCCTCATGCTTTATTACCTTCAGCGCTCCCGTGGTCTCTGGACCTTGTGGAGTTCCTTCTTGAAGTCCTTCCCACTCCGCAGCTCCTCCGCAGGTATCACTATGGTGAAGGGTCCCTAAATTATGGGCAGCTCTACAACAAAACTACAGTGGCTGGAGTCTAACTAGGCCCTCAGTGGAAACCACTAACCTAATCTTAGGCAGCCTTACTGACTCCAACGACAGTCTAAGCACCTTGCGTGCTCTGGCAGCAATGACTGCACGTCACAGTCACAGTGTATCATATCCTGCTCTGTGTCAGAGTTCAAGGACATAGAGTTTCTTAAGTCCTCCCTACCTCCTCAGAGTCAGCCTGAGGAGCTGTGTAAACACCCCCAGTGGTGCAGAGGAATACCCTGCTACACTTTTAACCCTCTTTCTCTATCGCTCTCTATCCGAACCCCATACTGTATTTCATGGTAGTTTTTGACTCGTGAATTTAAGTTTGTTAGGGCAAACTCCGCTCAAACTTTTGTAAACGTTCAAAGTTCACAAAAAGGAGTCACTTTAGCTAATATTAGAAAAGTCAGGCGAAAAAGTTTCACATCTCTTGTGTGCATCAAGGAAAAAGTGAATCTATATATGTAGCTTCAACAAAAAGGGTCAGTCCTCACAACTCAACTCCAAATTACACTTTTCTGCTGATTTAACCACATAAAACGCATTTGAATGTTTTTTACAGTGTTTCTTTTCTATTCATATTATACTGTAGACATGTAGGTCTTTGCCTTTCTTTTTGTTGTTTCCTAACATGGAGTAAGGAGACCTGTGTAATGAAATGTTTATTTTATCATTTCTAATGGAAATGTGGGGGGAAATACAGCGCAGTAATGTATGTTTATGGGAATTACTAGTATACAATAAGCATAAAGTAAATACATCATGCTTTTCTTACTTTAAAAATTTTAACCTCTCTGGGACCACAGCCTGGTTTATGCAGCAGCTTTCTTTGTGGAACAAATTGACATCAAATAGCTTTGCTAACTTGTGACTGGCAGAACTTGAAAGTCCAAAACAGTTACTTGAATGCCATAGGATTTCCACTCTAATCCCTTAGTTTACCAAGGCATTACACCAGCTGTATATGCAGATACTTCTGGGGAAACAATGTGCAGTGTTTCTTTCTAAACCAATTTCACACATCCTTCATCTCTTTTCAGTATTAAACTTTTCTTATATTTAAACAAGCAGGATGCACATATTTCTCCAGATCTGACTGGAATTAGGATTCACCAAAACATTGAAAACATTGTAGGAACAATGTAGTTTTTTGTTGTTTTTTTTTTCATTTATGTAAAAAATAAAACTTGTATGACATTCTTTGATATTGTTTAAGTCTTTCAGTCTGTTAATCCTTGGGCGAATACACATAGGGATCGTGAATTAGTATTATCATTGTACTGCATAGTGCTATTTTACAAAAAAATAAATCAAAATAATATTTGCAGAATATTTATATGCAGATTGGAACTACATCACAGATTTAGCTGGTCTGATGGAAGCCAGGGTTACACCAATAAAGACATCTCTAGCGTTATATTGCCAGTAAGGGCACAGGTTTACATTATGCTGCAACAGCAAGCTGGTCTTTGGTGCTCTAAGTAGAAAGGTCAGCCAAGCCAAAGCCAAGAACCATCTATAGGGAATCAGCACTGGAAGAAAATATAGTGTGTCAGGGTTAAAAGAGAGCAAGTGTATGGGAGACTAACAGAGAATTACACTGGGTTAAAGCAGAGGCACAAAGGAACATGGATCATTATAACGGGTTGAATAAAATATACCTCAAAATGAAATTCCAACAATACCTCAGTTCTCTTTCACAAAGACTGAACACAAACCTATTCATTATTTTGTTGAAATGATGGTGCAACTTAGGTACGTGCATACAGCATATTCAGAAACCAGAGTTCTAAGGAACTTCTTTTTTTTGCAGATTTTTGCTATATTGTTACCTGCTCACTAGAATATATATTTTGATTTAGTTAGCAAATGTGTAGCCTGACAATACTTACCGATTTGTTGTGACCTGCGCCTACTTGTACTCAGTCTCATCTATATTTAGCATGTGCTGTCACAGATAACAACGCAAGTCTTTTGGTCCAGAGACCCAAAATCCTAATGGTTTAGGTCATTATAAATTGGCCTCTCCAGTTCAGGGGAACATGGATAAAGAAAGGAAGCTTGTCTGCAGCATCAAACTTTAGAATATGACACTCAGGCCTCATTGAATGCCATATGCTTATCAATCAACTCACTGGCAATTCACTTCTACTGCAGATAACACTGTCTATTGAAAAATGTGAGCAACATCAAAAACTGGCAGCAGGTAGCAAGAGTATTCAAAGAAGAATTCAAATGTTATTCCACATGCATATAAATACTTGAAAATGACATGTACATAGTTCAACAGTGGCCCCATACAGTGTAAGGTATCCTCCCATGACTTCATTACAGGATAGTACGTGCCCAGCCACAACAAATACAAAATATTCACATCCCACGAACATATAAAATAAAATACTGTTATCATATGGAAGGGTATATATACACATATATATATATATATATATATACTGTATTAGATTTTTTATGGGTTTTTTACTAATCGTCTTTCCATTACAGCCATTAAACAAAATAATGTTCCACAACACTTTATCCATGCCAATGAGAAGTTAGAAATCTTAATTAATCAGCATTGTTTAAAAAAAATAAAGGTGCTGCCAACATGCATTTTTTTTACTTTTCTTATTTATTATTAATTAATTAATAAATAAATAAAAAGCTCCTAATATCTATAGAGGAACAAATAAACGTAAGAGGCACTATTAACACTGCTGCAACAAAAGCAGTAAGCCATGTGTTTTCTTGCTAAGTCCAGAAACATGTGCGCACATATTTTATTACAGAAAATAAGATGAAAACATCCCAATAGCTACCTTTTCCCCCACCTCTCCAGGACCACCAATGTCCCCCTTGCTTCCTTGTTCACCCTGCAAAATATAATGGAGGGACCATTGCATTACCAGTGCTTTGGAGTTACATGTTGCATAACTGACTTTTACACGATGCATTGTTAGCGATGGACAGACCAGCAGCACATACTGTAGTAAACACCAGAGAACATTTAAATACGGAAATGGTAACAACAAAAAGGTATGCTAGGCATGTGTGGGCAATCTATTCACTTCACAATACTTGTTATAACATGGAGCTTGCTTGTCTAAATAGGAAAATCAAGAAGGAAGTCAGGAGTCTAAAAATGGCAAAGAGCCATCAGTGAAATGAAGGGGAAAACCAGGGTGATTTTCACCTTGTCACGTTGTCTAATTACACAATCCTTTACTTCCTATACTACTCTATTTTTGGAAGACCAACTGATGTTGTTGGCTCAGTTGTATATTTAAGCGCATTGCATTATATTTATTGATGCAATGCCATGTCTGCTACATATGTTAGGAAACCCAAAGCATGTGTGGCTCACTATCTCATCTACCATTCTAATTTTATGCTGTTGCTACTTGAAGCCAGCAGGAGGTCTATCCGGTTTACAACCATCTACTAAAAGTATCAAGTTACTCCTGTAAAATATATAGATTAAATGTAAGATGCCACATCAAAACTGGCAAAACGATTTGTATGGAAGGCTAAATTATTTTCTTGGCCATAGCCGGTTTGTGGATTATTATTATTATTATTTTTTTAATGATCATCTTCCCTTGAAAATAGTTTGGAGCGTGTAAAAAATACTCAGAGATCTGTTAAAATATTTAAGGATATTATCAATGGTTTTATCGCTCACACCTACAATTTGGAAATGAGAAACAACCTGCACTAGGATCCATAAGAGAGAATACAATCCATTTATAGCACCCGTTTTTTTAGTGTTGGTCTAATGAAAAATGACTGTACTAAATTCAGCAAATAAACCTGTGTTCTTTAGCAGAATAACTGGAACTCTATACCATTGGTGTCTAATTGGTTGTTATGGTTTGGTACAGATTACAGATGGTTATGTGCAGGCATTTTCACTAGTCTTCCAGAATTTTTCATCTGTATTTCAGAAGGGGGAGAGGCTCGCAACTCTTCTGTTTCGAGTTGCCTGAACAAACCTGCTGTTGTACTGTATGTGGTTTGGGACTCTATATACTGAACGTAGGGTAGTTCGAAAGACTGAAAAAGAACTCGGATGTTGTCATATTCTTTGTCAGAATCATTAACAATATTAATATAGTGATTATTAATACCCCTATTATATAGGCCTAGATGCTAAGCTATTTAACGTGATGTTAGCCTAAATTATCGTCACGTTAATAGTAACGGTTATTTACTAAAGTGTAACAAATTACTGTTAACCTAGTTTTATTATACTCATTTAAATAGCGAATTTCTAATTTTAAAAACATCAGTGTTAATAATATGCAAAAGAGACGTCTCCCCTAACATTGCATATCTACTAAAGGCCATTAAGGTTAACCTGAGATCAATGTGCAAAGAATATGATTTAAATTAACATATTTTCCAGGTAGCTCAGGTGTGTTCACACCGGTATCTCCCCCCGCACCCTCCCCCCATCCTGTGTTGTATAGAGGAGTGTTTAGAGAGGTATATAGATCAATCACTTTCTCCCATCCGTCTGGATTGGAGTAACGTCACTTAATGCTGAGTCATTGCATTATTCTTAACGGCCATCAGTGGCTATCCAATGTTTGGGGGAAAGGCCCATTTTAAATCTCATTATCACTAGCACCGCTATGCTATTTAAATGAACAAGAACTGGGTTAAAGTTATGTTATTCACTTTTTAAGGAGCAATATGGTTTCCACATTTTATAAATAAATATATAAAATTAAGGCTATATTAAAAAAAAAATTAAAAAAAACAAATGTCAAGAAAAACAAGATATCAGAAGGCAAACAAAGGATTTCTAGGGCACAAAAACAGATATAGCCTGACATAAAGGTTACATCAAAATGGATACAATACATCCTGTGTTGATTGTAAATATATTTTGGTACAGTAAGGATACACATACTTTTTCAAATAGTATAATTAAAATGTTTGTAATCCCAAGAAATACTTGCCCTCAGAGAATTGTATCTGGTGTTGTTGCATATCATCACTCAGTAATGCATGCAAATAATTACATTGTACTATAAATCATACACTATAGTTTATTGTTATCTATTATTCATGAAACATTTTTACATAGGAAAGTTCACCATAGCATACATTGCTGCATGAATGACTAACTAAACTAGAAAAAAAAGACCTTCCAGTACTGAGAAAGGTTGAGGGTATATAACACAGTGTCCATATTAGGCCTTCATTACTCATCAAGCACCAATCATTAAAAACCTTTATCTCTGTCAATAAAACCTAAGGCCCCATCAGAACAACCTCTATGCCCCCAGCAGGACAACCTCTATGCCCCCAGCAGGACAACCTCTATGCACCCAGCAGGACTACCTCGATGCCCCCAGCAGGACTACCTCAATGCCCCCAGCAGGACAACCAAGAGGAAAAATAATATCACCCCATCAGAAAACCTCTGTCATGTATATAAAAAATAAAAAAACCTTTACCATATATACAATAGGACCTCGACCACGTATGAGGGAAAAAACCCTATCATTTTATCAGGAAAACTTTATCAGGAAAACATCTTACATGTGCATTGTATCAGAAAAAGCTCCATCGCATATCAAGGAAACCTTTATTATGTATCAGCAAAACCTTTAATCATGTACCTGGAAAACCTTTATTATGTATCAGGGTCACTCATGATTTTAAAACAAAAGAACAAAATACCCAGTGCTACATCCAATGTGACAAAGTACATAGTTAAATACTTCAATGTTTGTATTCTCATGAGTAAGGTTATTTAGTTAAACCCTTTGGTCAAAGCATTATAAGCCTTCTGCCACTTCACAGTATGACCAGTATGAAGGTCCTAACAGTTCAGCTCAGTAGCTATACTGCACCGACACACTTTATTCGAGCAAATACCCAGTATGTACCTGGCAGATACCTGGAATGCGCCGCTCCTCACCTCTGACAAGCCCCGTTGCGTTTGCCTTCCCAGCCTGGGTTCATGCCTGGCTGACGGGCGGCTGATCTGTTAAATGATAATGATTAGGATTTAATAGGCTGCAATGCTTCGCGTGTCTACCAGATGGCATAAATTCATGAATTGTAATGCAGTATATATATATATACTGTGCAGTATTGCAGCCAGCAGGAATAAAATGCTTCAATCCCTGCTTGGAAAATACCTCAATGCACTCGGGCAGAAAACAGTCACAAACCTCAATACACCCGGGTATACCCGAATTCGTGGGACTAGCCGAGCTCGAATAAAGTGTGTCGCCAGTGTATGTAGCCATGTGTAAGATTGGTGTACATATCTCTTTCTCATGTTGGCAGTAACCCTGGTAAGTATGCAGGATTGCCAGCAACAATCAATGGAGGTTTGCCCTCAAACCCTGGTGAGGTGTCATATGTCCCCAAAGGAAGTGACAACATGCATTGTGCCCACACTTAGTGGTACAGAGCAGGTTTGTTCTCTGGGGGGTGATATAAGACACAGCACTGCCTAAAGTTAGAAGTCAGTTTCCTGTTGTTGTGCTGCTCTGTTCACTGAGAGGCACGTGAAGGTCTGCAACAATGTTGCAGTGTCTCCTGCTAGCTGTGAGTCAGTGAGCATATGCAGCATTGAGCAGAGATAGAGGAGCTGACAGACAGAGCAGCTCAAGAGAGGAGCTGAGAGAGACAAAGCAGCTCAGGAAAGGAGATTACAGCAGCCAGAGAAGCTGGGGAATCTCTTTGAGAGTAAAGGTGGAAAGCAGCTCTATTAGGGACAAGGGACCTTCCTAAGAGAGTGCTACAAAGAGATGAGTGGCTGAGTTGCTATCTGTGAGGGGCAGCTTGCCCATACCACCATGCAAATAAAGATGCCCTTGTTAAAGATACCTCCACTGGGTGAGTGTGAAGTTACTCAGCAGTGGATGGCACCACCAAGAAGGAGTTCCTCACCAGGACCATCTCCCTGCGGAAGCACAGATCCTGATGAGGTGGAGGCGCTGCACATGAAGTAAGTTGGACTCGCACCCACTACCTCAGCTACCTGTCCTGATGACATCCCCTAATACCATCAAGCGGGAGACTCAGGAGTCCTGTTACTTGCAGGTGCACCACCACACACGACCTTGTAATGGGGACCGGTTAGACCACACGGGCCAATGTGAGATTGGGTGGGTCAGACAAGGGGGTCCAGCCGTTACAATTGGAGGCGCTGCTGAGAGACCTGTCAACAGGACAGGCTTTTGCTAGGCACACGCTAGGAAACAGAGAGAGTGTCTGCTGCCACTTTGTGCTGTGTGGGACGGAACCAGGGGTAGTCGGGGAGCTGCTGGAGCTGCAGGCCGCACAGACGCCTTGGGATCCGTTAGGGGTTAGTGAGTCTGGAGCAGGGGGCTATTGCTGTTCTAGTCGCCTTGAGGTAGCGCTAGCGGGGGACGCCTGAAGGGGTAAACTGGTAACTTAGGGCAGGAATTCTGGAAGGGTCCGCACTAGGCTAGCCAACAGTAGGTCGACGCCCAAAGTACTGCATGGAAGAGCCAGAGTACTCTAGTCTCCATTCCAGACCACTTACCAAGGAGCACAGACTGGAGGAAAGCATTACAGTAGACACAGAAAGAGTGAGCCTAGCCTGAGGTAGTGCAAACACGAGTCAGATCTACATTAGGTACACAAGGTGGTGCACAAGGCATTTTATTGCATCGGTGTGGCAGCTGCCCCGCAGAGAGGAGCTCCATGTGCGATAACAGAAATTATAACAGAGAAAAGAATGGCGACCGCAAGAATGGAGGCTCTCTCAAGCAGTGAGTCACACCTAAGATGGCGGCTCCCACCAAGTCGGGAGAGCACCAGGACTGTGCAAGAAATTGCTGCAGAGTATTGTCCGGGTTGGGTGCGAAACCCTGAACCCCGCCCCTGCACTGTGAGTAGTTCAGCACAGAGTCAGAACCACTCCTTGGTAGAAAGTGCCCCTCCTCTAGAGAGAACCGTCAGAATGGAGGATCTGCAGAGCGCAGAAGGTCCAGGAAGGCGGGTAAACGAGGAACATGCATATGACCTGTGCGTGGAAGAAGAACAAGCTACAGAAGAGACTTCTGTGAGCCTGTTGGAGACTGGCGTGACAGCCGTGGCTGCGCCGGGTTTGTCCTGTCTATGCTCTCGGGAAAGTAACCTCGAGGCTAGTGAGGACGACAGTGTTGCTAGATGGGAGGAACGAAATGGACTTTATCATTCAATATACAAACAGCCAAACGCTACCTCAAATGTGATGAAGAAAGATAATACGACCCAAAATGGCGGTTCCCGCTGGGACACCGCGTGGGCCAGCTGCAGAATGTCTTGCAACTTTGCAGTTTGCTAATTGTTGGCCAGGATTGGCGCCAACGAGAAAACCCCACCCTGTTGGGGAGTTTGGCGCGAAAGCTGGAGCCGCGCCCTCATGGACTATAACTCACTCCGCCCCTGTGCTGGGTCAGCCTACAAGTCTACGAGACCCTCCTCTAGAGTCCACCAGGGGGAGTGAGCACAGTGAACTGCCAGTAGCAACTTCTGTTCCCCCTAAGAAAGAAACAGAATGCAGCAAGCCACAACCTCAGCTACAAGGGGCATGGCGGGCCAAAGGAGTGACTTACCCCTTTCTTTTGTGCCCGTGTATACATAAAGTGAGGAGGGGTGATAGGATCTTTGCCTGTTATTCATTGCCTAAAGGATTCCGGGAAGTATGCAATGACGGAATCACGAGCTTGAGGTGTGAGGACTCTGATTGTGTATCTCTGGGAAAAGAACTTGTTTGGGGAGCTACTTTCTTTGCAAAAGGAGCAATCCAGCTTGTGTCTAGCCCTTATCTGCCTAAGCGTGAGGAGTTCCAAGCTCCGATGACAGAGACGGCTCCAGATCCGGTTCCAATACCGGAACCCCAGATGATGGAACCATTCCTGACGGAATCAACGAAGGGTAAGGTGACTGCCCAGGGAGAAGGGGGATCGCTACCACTGGTACCGCCGGAGCAGGACCGCTTCAGGCCGATGGCCACCAGCGAATGCGAAGCGCCCCGACGCTGTTCCCCTGCGGAGATGTTCCTACCCCCATCCTGTACTACTGAAGACAGTAGTCAACCAGCTGTGGTGATGCGCCAGCCGGCGGACCACACAAGTAAAGCTGAAGATAAAGAGACATTTATCCCATCGGCTGCGGACCCTGATGTAGGCCCGTGTGCCCTACAACGGCCAGTCCGGCCTACCACAGAAGAACCCATCGCAAGCCAGCAGAGTGGTGAGGAACCTCCTAATCCCCCACATGCGCCGGTGGTGGCAACGCCGGAGAAAGGCCTAGCCCAGGACCGAGCAGAGCGGAGGACAGAACCATCACTTCCAGCGGCGGAGGTCGTTCTGGAGGAAGAGGTTCCGGTTGGGAACCCAACGCAAGATGGCGGCGAGTCCAGCGAGATGGCCGTGTCCTCTCGGCCAAGCAGCTGTACCCGGTTGCCTGGGTCCGAGAAGAGCCAGCAGGCCCTGCGGAAGCCTGGGAGTAAGGAGGCGAGTGAACCAGAGTGCCAGTCCGATGGTACTGGGCAAGGTAGCGAGAAGTTGCGGGTCGTAGCCCCGCGTATGCCGGCGGTGTTTCCCTATGCCCAACCCCAGGCCATAGTTAAAACCCCTGCCCCTGTCCCTTTTTCCTATGGGTCCCAGTCTAGCCAAGGGTTGTCTGGGGAGTCCCGAGCCACTTTTGAAGAATGGACTGGGGAAAATCTGGACTAGGGTGACTGTTTTACCTCTGATGAGGGATCGGGGAGGAAAATGGCTATGCAAAGAATGCTATACAGCCCTAATGATGACAATCGTACTGTTGGGGCGGGATGTGATTCTAAGAGCATTGGGTCAAACTTTGGGTCCCCAGGGACATTGGGAGTTTCATCTGGGGATTTTTGGGTAATGTTGCTCATATGGTGCCTATTGCCCGGGAAACCCCCTATGTGCCTCCAGTGTTGGCAAGAGTTATTAGGGATCGCCAAAAGTGGTTACTTTATTTTCATCATCCATGGGAGGGAGAAAGTAAGTTCAAAATGGGTTCCACTGATGAAGAGGGAGGATCTGGAGAAGAAAATTGGGATCCTGGCGGGTTAGACGAGAAGTGGTGTAGTCAAGAGGGGGTAGTCTACATCTCCCAGAGAGGCCTTAGGGAGGTGTATGGGCATGATCCTCAGTCCACTAGCATCCAGGCCAGAGTTATGGTCTGATTGTGGGTGTCCAGTATGTCACCTAGAGTGTTACAGCATTGATGCTCTAAGCCCCGTGGACCATGCTGTGCGCAAGCCACCGTAAGAGGGTATGGTAGTACCACTAATGGATACTCCAGTATGGGGTAATCCTAGTTCTTACACATCTACGTTAGGATGTATCTGTTATATGTTATGATGAAAAGATATGTACTGTAATGTGTTGTTATGTTTTGCAGTGCTACCTGAAGGAAGGTTCCGCAAATTTAGATCCCAGCCGGGACGTTGGGGTTCCACCAGGGGGAGAATATAGCCATGTGTAAGATTGGTGTACATATCTCTTTCTCATGTTGGCAGTAACCCTGGTAAGTATGCAGGATTGCCAGCAACAATCAATGGAGGTTTGCCCTCAAACCTTGGTGAGGTGTCATATGTCCCCAAAGGAAGTGACAACATGCATTGTGCCCACACTTAGTGGTACAGAGCTGGTTTGTTCTCTGGGGGGTGATATAAGACACAGCACTGCCTAAAGTTAGAAGTCAGTTTCCTGTTGTTGTGCTGCTCTGCTCACTGAGAGGCACGTGAAGGTCTGCAACAATGTTGCAGTGTCTCCTGCTAGCTGTGAGTCAGTGAGCATACGCAGCATTGAGCAGAGTTAGAGGAGCTGACAGACAGAGCAGCTCAAGAGAGGAGCTGAGAGAGACAAAGCAGCTCAGGAAAGGAGATTACAGCAGCCAGAGAAGCTGGGGAATCTCTTTGAGAGTAAAGGTGGAAAGCAGCTCTATTAGGGACAAGGGACCTTCCTAAGAGAGTGCTACAAAGAGATGAGTGGCTGAGTTGCTATCTGTGAGGGGCAGCTTGCCCATACCACCATGCAAATAAAGATGCCCTTGTTAAAGATACCTCCACTGGGTGAGTGTGAAGTTACTCAGCAGTGGATGGCACCACCAAGAAGGAGTTCCTCACCAGGACCATCTCCCTGCGGAAGCACAGATCCTGATGAGGTGGAGGCGTTGCACATGAAGTAAGTTGGACTCGCACCCACTACCTCAGCTACCTGTCCTGATGACATCCCCTAATACCATCAAGCGGGAGACTCAGGAGTCCTGTTACTTGCAGGTGCACCACCACACACGACCTTGTAATGGGGACCGGTTAGACCACACGGGCCAATGTGAGATTGGGTGGGTCAGACAAGGGGGTCCAGCCGTTACATATATATATATATATATATATATATATATATATATATATATATATATACAATCATCTGTTCCTTAGCAGGTCTAAAGATTAGATAAATACAATCTCAGATGAACAACAAAGAGCCAGGGAGAGAGCCAGGAAAGACATCGTGGGCCGCACAGGGAGTGTGGGCGGCTATGCGGAACCCCTGGGACTGTTCCACAGAACCCCAGGGGAACCCTGGTTGGGAATCACTAATCCAAGGGAATTGTGCCACCTAACACAAAGTATAATTACTTAATTGATCATTGGGATCATTGAGAACAATAAGAAACTGCACTGAAAAAAGGGGAAAAAGTGAAAATAGTGTAGCCATGGCTGGTCCAGACTGCCTCTCTGCCTCCTGTCACGTAAGTCCCTTGTAGCTACAGGCTGTGGCAGGCTATCCTAGGGACATTGACCCCCCCCTTATGCTGACAATCTGAGTGACAGGAGAGGTGGTGACACATGGGTCTGTGTATAACCAATCATGGTGCAGACCTTGTGCCGTCCCCTTCTGGTGCATCAGAGAGGAAGTGATAAATTAAAGCAGTTGAGCTCCCACCCTCCTTGGGTGAGGAAGCAAGAAGTTCAGCACTCACACTCCTGGGGTGGGGAAGCAAAGAGAGTTCTCTTCCACCCCTCCTAGGGAGAGGAGGTGTGTGCTGTCTCCTCCTGGCTGGGAATGAGACATGCCAGGCAGTCCCTCATGTGCTGACTTAGAGAGAGATCAGAGGCCTCAATGCTGACAGAGAACCAAGCACCATCCAGAAGTCTGGGGACCAGATCAATCTACTCTGCATCCGCTGTAATACCATTCACAGTGGATGTCTCAATAATGCATCCCTTTTTGTACAATAGTAATCCACATGGATGGTGCTTTACATGCGTTTATTATTACTTGTGTGTTGTATGCAGCTGTTTCATATTGAAATCCTTTACAACATCTGGCTACTAGACAACAAATCATGACATTTGATTGTACTCAAACAGGCAGGTCATTAAATGTTTTTAGTTTCATCATTATAATATTTACAAGATCCATTTGACCTTTTATCAGAGCATTAAAAGAAGTTTCAAAAATATATTTGCAATTGGTAACTGTCACCTGATGAGGTGTTAAATTATATTTATTAGCTTGTAAATGTCTTTATTCGCCAAGGTTAAAAGACTCACTAAACATTGTCTATCAATAGTGACATGATGATTATGTTGCTACATGTCAATCTACCTGATAGCTATTAAAATATATATATATAATGAATATTCAAGATTCTTTAGATACCATGCAGCAAATAGTATGGCAGATATATTACAATTTACACTACGTACCCTGTACAACAACCAAGCTGCTCACCAACATAAATACTCTTGTTCTCAAAGAACAAATATAAATCTAAAAAAATAACATGCTGGCAAAACATCAATTACACATTTTTTCTGAACAGGAGAAACATTTTCTATAGATTTCTATGGATAGCTTCAGCACAAATAGAATCCGGGTCATCAGATAAAAAGCAGACCTTAAAAGCTATTGACCCATAAATCATTACATGCATATTTTCCTAGGCACTTGTATTGGAAGATGAAAGCACTGTGCTGTCAAAGGATCCTTCATTTTTTCTTTTATTATGCTATTGAGTTGCAGAGGCATTGGCCAAAATCAGCATGTGGTTAACATACTGTAGAAAAACACCTATTACTACACTAAATAATATCATTTAGTTCACAGCTAACACATGAAAACTAACTGTTAACACCTGTTTTTTAATGCAATGTGGGGTACTTAGATGTGCTCCAAAAGTTTACACCAGGTGTGGCCAACTCCAATCCTCAAGGGCCACCAACGTGTCAGGTTTTAAGGATATCCCTGCTTCAGCACAGGTGTCCCAATCAGTCATTGGGACTGTGCCACCTGTGCTGAACACAAGATGTCCCTTATACTTGGCCTGATGGTGGCCCTTGAGGACTGGAGTTGGCCACCCATGGTTAACAGTATGTCATGTTAACCTCTACAATGAGAGGTAAGTAACTTGTGACAAGTGCCCCTGACCCTATTAGTCTATGGGGGTGATGTGCAGAGGGAATTAGCAGAACGTGATGCCAGTTTCTATAAAACAAGTAGGGCATATTGAAATTCCAATATTTTATAACATGCTTCTTACCTGTGGCCCCTTTTCTCCTTTGTGACCAGGTAAACCTGTGGATCCTGAAAAACCTGGCTCCCCCTATGCAACAAAATAGCAAAAACAAAACATGCCATAAAAAGGATGAAAATATTTTCAAATGTAGCTCTACTTTAAGCTTTAATCTGTTGAACGACTATTCCCTAAATGGGATAGGTTTTAATTCTCAAATGGACGTTATATGATGTTACAGTAGGTCAGGGATGTTCAAGTAAGTCCAGTCGTTGAGGGCTACAAACAGGCTAAGTTATCATGGCAATATATACCCAAGGACGTTTCTTTAGTGATAACTAAAAGCAGGCTAATTGGTAAAATACAGTATGCATCAACTAGAGACATCTAAACAAAACAACAAATGGTCTATTGTTAAACATTGATGACCGAGTTTGAGCACTCCTGTGTTATGTTGATGTGAAAAGCTTCCATGTATATTAATTTCTGAATTAACTTACTGTATCTTTGCTCCTATTGCATCAATTAACAATTTGTAGAGTAGTTATTGAAGCAGTTAGGGTGTTATAACAAGGTATATCAGAGTTTGCCTCTCTAACTGGTACAGTTTTCCTTTCACTATGACAATTGGTCTCAGGTGGTGTTAATATTTCTGCTCAATTGTTAAAGAAGAAATTCACTTAATAAGACATTTGGCAATAGTGCAAACTATTAGAATTGGTACTCACAGCAAATTAATGAATGAATGCAGTCAATTAAAACAAAAACCCAATATATTACAGCACACGTAATGCCTCTCTAATATTTTAAGTCCACTATCCTTTCCACTACTTCATGGATACACTTGGTTGTGTAACTCCCTCTGGGATTACTATGTTTACTTAAAAGGGCTAAGGGCCCCAAATGGTTTACTGCCTTGGTTATTGCAGTGTAACTCCCATTCCTCACTACATATGCAGAAGTGACTAGACAAAACTAGCCACGCCTATCTTCTAGAAGGTATCTAGCCTGTCTCCTGGCATACGATGCCTGGGTAACAGTCTAGCCACTCCCGTGTATCCAAGGTGATAGTGACAACACTAGGGGATAGATATAGATGTAGTGGAGTGAAGGTTCTGGAACACAGGTTGATGGGAGATGAAGAAAGAGAAGCCTCAATGTATATAGGGTATGTCTAGTTTAAATGTGGAACTGAGTATGTAGGTATGCATGGTCACTTTTTATTGTTTTATAGTGAGGGAATGTGACCCTTACCAAGATAGGGTGAGGAGTGACCTACCCAACACAGGGAATGTGCGTGACATCTATGTCAGATAACTCCTTGAATAGGGCCTCAGTGCCTTCAGGGAGTTGACTTGAATACAGTTCCAAAAGCACACTGGTTTAAAAGGTAGGCACTAGGGGGTGCTGCACATGGTAACAGGATGCAGATCTTTAAAGGATGGTGCTACTCTGCAAAGAGTCCTGGTGGGTTGCTGGAAAGCCTTAGTTACATATGCAAGGGATTGCCAATTATCTAAATACATGTAAGGTGACATGCCTTGTGCCTCCCTGTGATGCTGCCTGCGTACCCACGGAAGAAGCAGATATATGTGAATAAAGAAATCGTTGTCTGAATAAAGTTCCTGGGCCCTTCATTAAAACCATTGCTTACAACCCCAGCATGTTTGCCAGCACCCTGAGAAAGGTAACCAACGACTCTGAACACCTGTACATAAATAAATAAATAAATAAATACGCTTTGATGTGACCCTCCTTTGGCAGCCTGGCAAGGAGGGGTTACAATTGGTTGAAATATTTTTTGCACATTTCTCTAAGCCACACATTACTATAATATTCTCCTTTTTTATTACACTGTTTGCAGTAAAATCTTCCATATTTCACTCAAGATTTTTTTAAATACTGCTTTTGTGATTCAGCTTGGTGTTTGCTGTATAATTACATACTAAATTAGGAAAGAAAGCACTAAGAACCGGTATGTACTGTAAATAATGTTTTACCTGTATAATATGTAGAATTATCCATTCTGGATATTAACATAACTATAAAACGCAAAATATTTCAGAATGGTTTGATGTGTCTATGAATTAAATTATACAGTTCATCTCCATTTACTGGTCTAATAACCTATACTAGTTGCAGCATAAAATTTTCCCCTACTCAATCACAGTCAAGAACGCATCTATTTAGTCAAGAAAGGTAACTACGAGGTACATTTCACTTTTATTCCACATTATTGTTTGGAGTGCAATTTTCTCTGCCCCTGTACGGATAAATCTAATAGATTCTGCCCCTTTTCATGGATATTTGTTTACTAACTGCCATACAAGACCTACATTTTATACCTAAACTTCTATTCAATATACTGCAGGTAAATAATCTCACTCTTTCCTAGAAGAATCTACTGTACTGTATGCTTCTACTTAAATTGTTCTACTTTCCAATTAAACTGCATTTTAACTGTCCACTTCTCCTCCTCACCTTCAAGACACACTGCACTTCTCTGCCCTTCCTTTCTTCTCCATTGTGATCTCTTGCTCTGCTTCTTCTGTTGTACTCTGTTACTTTACACCCCTTGCCTCTCTACTAGTTTTTCATGCTTAACACTGGAATTCCTTTGACCAGAGTACCACTGTCTAAACAACACCTTGTCTTCCCACCTTGTATTCAACTTTTCAATAATTTTGAATCACGACTACACAGCCCAGTCCTCGCAAAATGCATTTATAATAGCTATTCTCCCAGCCAGGCCCTATAAAACAACTGTACTGTACTACCTGATCTAATTGTCTCTGTAAGTCTCCAAAATACTTACTATACTGTAAACTCTTTGGGAAATGGTATGGCTGTTTCCTAATGTCTTCTTTTATGTTTCGTGCACATGAATATTGTTGTATGTCTTTATTTGTATAGCGCTATCCATGTATGTAACACTTCCTAGCAGTAATACTGTATAAAGTACATGACAAAATAATATGAGACAGATTAGGAATAAGCGCTACATAAATATAAGTAAACATTAAGAAAAGGAGTCACAATCTAAATGTTATCATTCATAGTTCTCACTGTCTGTTCTGTAAAGCACATTCTTACTGTTCTGCTTATACGGTTGCTGCTAAATAAATGAAAATATACATGCACAGTAAAAGCAAAAGTTTTGTTACTTCTTCATACCTTATTTGGAACGCAGTGACATTTCTCTTTAGACACCACACCTGTTGACTGATGGGAATGTATTTTGCTAAGTACAGATGTGGAAGCAGTGGATTGCAAGCTGTCCTGGGTCGAACACTAAAATGATAAATATGAGTTTATTTTGATAGTGTTTAGCAGAAAATCAGATAATTGTGTACACATTAATAGAGATATGAGAATGCGAACATTTTTCAAAATGTCAAAGATTAATATTCACACGTCTGCCACTTCACCCCAAAAGTTAGCAATTTTCTAACATGAGCATACGGTATGTAAAGAGATAGAACTTGTTCAGCTTCCATTCCTGCAACACCGAGAATTAATCCGCTGGATATCTCACTTTACGGTAGATTGTGATGGTGGAGGTTGGCTTTCACAGGAAGAGGTTGGCCAAGATCCTCCTCCTCACACTATGTAGTGGAGTGGGCAACTGAGCACTGGATAGAAGTACTCAATGCCAGACTGATGCTCAGGATCGTCCTCCTCGCTGTCATTGTATAAATCAGACAGAAATCAGAAGCTCCTGTATAGTCATTACTTGTGTTATGTGTTCTTTCTCAACCTTTAAATTAATGTTATTGTTACATTCACACTGGCAATAATTGATTATCGGGGGGGGAGAGGGGAAATTGTCCCCTTGGCCGATTAAAAAAAAAAAAGGGCCTGTAGCAAAGGAGAGGTGTGTTCCCGCACTGTAGATGATGCCTGCAGGTGACGACACAGCAGCTACTCATTTCCCAGGCTGGCTTCTTCCCTAAGTGGGCCAAGCAGAAGTGGCACCTGGATGTCTGGGGATCAGCCCTACATGCAGATCCCCACCCACAGTGTCCTGTGCTCTCCGAGGAAGTGGGAGTTCCAAAGCAGGAGTGGGGAAATAATCGTAATGTTCTACGATCAGGCCAGGGTCTCACCAGGAGACAACAGTAAAAGGGACTGCAAGGATGTTGCTAAGAAGGAGTGGGGGGGAGGGGGGGCAGACCCACCATATGAATAACAAGAAAATGCACCTCCCATGTATTTTAAGAGTGGCCACTCAGGGAAGACAGTGTAACTATGAATATCAGCATGGATGAAAATAGGTGCAACAATGTCAATCAATATGTCTTGTGACTGCAGTGTTCTCAAGAATGGGAACATTAATAAAGATTGAGGTTGCACTAGAAAATCTCCTGGCGCCCATATTTTACACTGCCCAGCATACCACTGACAGCCCCTGAGACAAGGTAAATGGTTGTGGATGCCTTCTACACCACTACACTGATGTATCCTCCTTAGAGATACAAGCAGGGAAGTTTGCATATATATATATGGGGTTAACCAGGCTACTAATAACGGTTCAGCCCACTTGGTTACCCCTGATCCGTGTGTTGGGGTCCTAGAGGGTCAGCTCTAGGACCCAGATGTCCTAAATGCATTACTGTGACTGTGTGCAAATTATGAGACATTAAAGAATTATGTGTGTCTTGCCTTTCCTGGGCTGCTGGGACGGAGAGATTTCTAGGCTGTAAGGTTCAGGGTGGGGTTGTCGGAGAAAGTCTTTACAGAATGTGTCTATGTATCGGGGTTCCAGAGTTATGGGATACCCCAGGAGTTGGATCCGGAATCGAGTGCGATTCTCGGATACAGCCAAGGACATTGCTCCGGGCAAACTCTGACTCTGAAAACGCTATTACAACTCACCGCCAGGATTCCTGCTGAAGAATCTTCCAGACAAGGTAAATGGGCATGAAGGGGTTAATGTATACCCGCAATCAAACATGGGGTCCCTAGTATAAAGAGACGTACCCAGATACATGACCAGGTACCCTGCACCTAGTATAGGGGTTCAGGGGGTACTCCAGCTAAATGAAAAAGCTGAGACTGGTTTCGTGTGGGTAAAAGTTTTAAAAGTTATTTTAAAAGTTAGGTAAAAGTTATACACTAACTCCATACCGGACACCAGAATATGGACTTATACATCTTTACCACACAGAAGACAGGACACAGTATATTTTATTAAAGAGTTATATTTAATATGTATATGTACTGAGGGATTTCCACTGTGAATGAACTGTGGGATTTCCAAGTCATGGATTCCAAAAACCAGATAGCTACCAAGCTTGGTGCCTATGGGTCTATGCAGAGTCCTGACTTGAAAGCCTCAGGGATGCCAAGGTGTTAGAACAGGAGGGGTACTGCAGTTCTGCTTGAGTACCTGCATCCTGGGTCAACACAGGGCTATCCGGCCCCCATTTGCCAGAACTCAGACTCTGTGGATCCTGGACAGCGGGTGGGCTCAGTATACAAAGAGGTAGAGGTGCCAGGATGGCGCATGCCCCCTGACAGACTGAGAAAAGGTGCCCATCCAGCTTTACAATACTGGCAAATAGGTGATTGGCTGGCAGAGGACTGCCCATGTTCTGATAGGCTGTACAGGTTTGTGAATGGAACCCAAAAACCCATATGAAACCTTGCAGCCAATGAGAAGCAGAGATTTCAAGTGTCAAACCAACAGCGGCAAATTCAAAGATGCTCTGTACTGAATAGACGCGAGCCGGCTTCAAACGTTTTGACTCAAGAATTCTTCTAAGTCTTCTTCTGAAGAACGTACTGGTCGTGTCTGGCATTGCACGCCGAAATCAGTTCCAGGACTTTCGTGAGTACCTACTGATCATTGGAAAGGGCTCCTACAGAGGTCATTTTTGTGAATTTCGATTTATTCGTTACCCCCGTTCCCAGTAAGTGTGTTAACCCTGTAAATTGTGTTACATTGTGTGTATGTCTTTTCCTGAAATAAATTACAATTTATTTTACGTCCTTGTTTCGCTCAATCACTGACCCGGTATAAAAAGGTGTTAATAAGCCTGGTCTCCCCTGACAAGGTGTTTGTGTGCGCATGTGTATACTGTATATGATGCATGAATGGTGTGTGTGTGTATATATATATATATATATATGATGCATGGATGGATGGTACTGTATGCGTGTGTTTACATATCATATGATACATGAAAGGTGTGTGTGTATATATGATGTATGGATGGTGTGTGTATAAACACGTGTGTGTATTATTTATATATATATATATATATAGCAACTGTAAATATTACTGTATGTTTCTATATATATATATATATATATAGCAAATAAAAAGATCACTTGTGAGCACATTCACACCTTGTGACACATTGTGTTCTCATTTGCATGTCAATTCCCAGAATCCCTTGCTGCAGTGGAAGCACTGTATGCTGGGGATAATGGTGAAAGGCAGGGTTGCAGACCTGCCTAAGACATGTGAATGTGCTCATAAGTGATCTTTTTATTTGCTATATGCAATACTGTGGAGGTTTCTTGTTGCCTTTTTCACCCACCCTAACTTAAAACGTGTGTATATATATGTATATACAGTGATCTACAAATAATAATAACCACACGCCCGTGGCGAGTGGATTTAGGCCGCTGGCGAGTCGTGCTGCGGCTCTATTAATTTTCCCCTGCTCGCGCCAAAATTTTCAAATTGTTTTTTTTTTAAAATAAATTAATAATTAATTCCTCTCCCTGATTGGTCTGACGCGCCCCCGATCCCCGCTCTCTCGCTTGCTGCCAGAGGCTCTGACTTCCGTCCCCAATGGATGCAGGCCCCCACATACATTCAATTTCCCCCGCAGGCCCCCACATACATTCAATTTCCCCCGCAGGCCCCCACATACATTCAATTTCCCCCGCAGGCCCCCACATACATTTAATTTCCCCCGCAGGCCCCCACATACATTCAATTTCCCCCGCAGGCCCCCACATATATTCAATTTCCCCCGCAGGCCCCCACATACATTCAATTTCCCCCGCAGGCACCCACATACATTTAATTTCCCCCGCAGGCCCCCACATACATTTAAATTCCCCCGCAGGCCCCAACATACATTCAATTTCCCCCGCAGGCCCCCACATACATTCAATTTCCCCGCAGGCCCCCACATACATACAATTTCCCCTGCAGGCCCCCACATACATTTAAATTCCCCCGCAGGCCCCCACATACATTCAATTTCCCCCGCAGGCCCCCACATACATTCAATTTCCCCCGCAGGCCCCCACATATATTCAATTTCCCCCGCGGGCCCCCACATACATTCAATTTCCACAGCAGGCCCCCACATACATTTAAATTCCCCCGAAGGCCCCCACATACATTCAATTCCCACCGCAGGCCCCCACATACATTTAATTTCCCCCGCAGGCCCCCACATACATTCAATTTCCCCCGCAGGCCCCCACATACATTTAAATTCCCCCGCAGGCCCCCACATACATTTAATTTCCCCTGCAGGCCCCCACATACATTCAATTTCCCCCGCAGGCCCCCACATACATTTAAATTCCCCCGCAGGCCCCCACATACATTCAATTTCCCCCGCAGGCCCCCACATACATTTAAATTCCCCTGCAGGCCCCCACATACATTTAATTTCCCCCGCAGGCCCCCACATACATTCAATTTCCCCCGCAGGCCCCCACATACATTCAATTTCCTCCGCAGGCCCCCAATGTCCCCAGCAGGCCAACACATACACCCGATTTCCCCCACAGGCCCCCCCAATGTCACCCAATGTCCCCCGCAGGCCCCCACATACACCCGATTTCCCCCTCAAGCCCCCACATACACCCGATTTCCGCCGCAGGCCCCCACATACATTCAATTTCCCCCGCAGGCCCCCACATACATTCAATTTCCCCCGCAGGCCCCCACATACATTCAATTTCCCCCGCAGGCCCCCACATACACCCGAATTCCCCCTCAAGCCCCCACATACACCCGATTTCCACCGCAGGCCCCCACATACATTCAATTTCCCCCGCAGGCCCCCACATACATTCAATTTCCCCCGCAGGCCCCCACATACATTCAATTTCCCCCGCAGGCCCCTACATACATTCAATTTCCCCCGCAGGCCCCCACATACATTCAATTTCCCCCGCAGGCCCCCACATACATTCAATTTCCCCCGCAGGCCCCCACATACATTTAATTTCCCCCGCAGGCCCCCACATACATTTAAATTCCCCCGCAGGCCCCCACATACATTCAATTTCCCCCGCAGGCCCCCACATACATTCAATTTCCCCGCAGGCCCCCACATACATACAATTTCCCCCGCAGGCCCCCACATACATTTAAATTCCCCCGCAGGCCCCCACATACATTCAATTTCCCCCGCAGGCCCCCACATACATTCAATTTCCCCCGCAGGCCCCCACATACATTCAATTTCCCCCGCAGACCCCCACATACATTCAATTTCCCCCGCAGGCCCCCACATACATTTAAATTCCCCCGCAGGCCCCCACATACATTCAATTCCCCCCGCAGGCCCCCACATACATTCAATTTCCCCCGCAGGCCCCCACATACATTCAATTTCCCCCGCAGGCCCCCACATACATTTAAATTCCCCCGCAGGCCCCCACATACATTTAATTTCCCCCGCAGGCCCACACATACATTCAATTTCCCCCGCAGGCCCCACATACATTGAAATCCCCCCGCAGGCCCCCACATACATTCAATTTCCCCCGCAGGCCCCCACATACATTTAAATTCCCCTGCAGGCCCCCACATACATTTAATTTCCCCCGCAGGCCCCACATACATTCAATTTCCCCCGCAGGCCCCCACATACATTCAATTTCCCCCGCAGGCCCCCGATGTCCCCCGCAGGCCAACACATACACCCGATTTCCCCCACAAGCCCCCCCAATGTCACCCGATGTCCCCCGCAGGCCCCCACATACATTCAATTTCCCCCGCAGGCCCCCACATACATTCAATTTCCCCCGCAGGCCCCCACATACATTCAATTTCCCCCGCAGGCCCCCACATACATTCAATTTCTCCCGCAGGCCCCCACATACATTCAATTTACCCCGCAGGCCCCCACATACATTTAATTTCCCCCGCAGGCCCCCACATACATTCAATTTCCCCCGCAGGCCCCCACATACATTCAATTTCCCCCGCAGGCCCCCACATACATTCAATTTCCCTGCAGGCCCCCACATACAGTCAATTTCCCTGCAGGCCCCCACATACATTCAATTTCCCCCGCAGGCCCCCACATACATTCAATTTCCCTGCAGGCCCCCACATACATTCAATTTCCCCCGCAGGCCCCCACATACATTCAATTTCCCCCGCAGGCCCCCACATACATTTAAATTCCCCCGCAGGCCCCCACATACATTCAATTTCCCCCGCAGGCCCCCACATACATTCAATTTCCCCCGCAGGCCCCCACATATATTCAATTTCCCCCGCAGGCCCCCACATACATTCAATTTCCCCCGCAGGCCCCCACATACATTTAATTTCCCCCGCAGGCCCCCACATACATTCAATTTCCCCCGCAGGCCCCCACATACATTCAATTTCCCCCGCAGGCCCCCACATACATTCAATTTCCCTGCAGGCCCCCACATACAGTCAATTTCCCTGCAGGCCCCCACATACATTCAATTTCCCCCGCAGGCCCCCACATACATTCAATTTCCCCCGCAGGCCCCCACATACATTCAATTTCCCCCGCAGGCCCCCACATACATTCAATTTCCCCCGCAGGCCCCCACATACATTCAATTTCCCCTGCAGGCCCCCACATACATTTAAATTCCCCCGCAGGCCCCCACATACATTTAATTTCCCCCGCAGGCCCCCACATACATTCAATTTCCCTCGCAGGCCCCCACATACATTTAAATTCCCCCGCAGGCCCCCCACATACATTTAATTTCCCCCGCAGGCCCCCACATACATTTAATTTCACCCGCAGGCCCCCACATACATTTAATTTCCCCCGCAGGCCCCCCGATGTCCCCCGCTGGCCAACACATACACCCGATTTCCCCCTCAAGCCACCACATACACCCGATTTCCCCCGCAGGCCCCCACATACACCCGATTTCCCCCACAGGCCCCCACATAAACCTGATTTCCCCCGCAAGCCCCCCAATGTCGCCCGATGTCCCCTGCAGGCCCCCTCATACACCCGATTTCCCCCGCAGGCCCCCCGATGTCGCCCAATGTCCCCCGCAGGCCCTCTCTCTCTCCTCTCTGTCTCTCTCTCCTCTCTGTCTCTGTCTCTCCCCTCTCTGTCTCTCTGTCTCTCCCCTCTCTGTCTCTCTGTCTCTCCCCTCTCTGTCTCTCCCCTATCTGTCTCCCTGTCTCTCTCCTCTCTGTCTCTCTCTCCCTCTCTCCTCTCTGTCTCTTTTTCTCCCTCTCTTTCTCTCCCTTCTCTCTGTCTCTCCCCTCTCTCTCTCCCCTCTCTGTCTCTCCCCTCTCTGTCTCTCCCCTCTCTGTCTCTCCCTTCTCTGTCTCTCCCCTCTCTGTCTCTCCCATCTCTGTCTCTCTGTCTCTCCCCTCTCTCTCCCCTCTCTGTCTCTCCCCTCTCTCTGTCTCTCCCCTGTCTCTGTCTCTCCCCTCTCTGTCTCTCTGTCTCTCCCCTCTCTGTCTCTCTGTCTCTCTTCTCTGTGTCTCTCTCTCCTCTCTGTCTCTCTCTCCTCTCTGTCTCTCTCTCCTCTCTGTCTCTGTCTCTCCCCTCTCTGTCTCTCTGTCTCTCCCCTCTCTATCTCTCTGTCTCTCCCCTCTCTGTCTCCCTGTCTCTCTCCTCTCTGTCTCTCTCTCGTCTCTGTCTCTTTTTCTCCCCTCTATTTCTCTCCCCTCTCTCTGTCTCTCCCCTCTCTCTGTCTCTCCCCTCTCTGTCTCTCCCCTCTCTGTCTCTCCCCTCTCTGTCTCTCCCCTCTCTGTCTCTCCCCTCTCTGTCTCTCTGTCTCTCCCCTCTCTCTCTCCCCTCTCTGTCTCTCCCCTCTCTCTGTCTCTCCCCTGTCTCTGTCTCTCCCCTCTCTCTGTCTCTCCCCTCTATTTCTCTCCCCTCTCTTTCTCTCCCCTCTCTTTCTCTCCCCTCTCCCTCTCTCCTCTATCTGTCTCTCCCCTCTCTGTCTCTCCCCTCTCTGTCTCTCTGTCTCTCCCCTCTCTGCCTATCCCCTCTCTGTCTCTCTGTCTCTCCCCTCTCTCTCTCCCCTCTCTGTCTCTCCCCTCTCTCTTTCTCTCCCCTCTCTGTCCCTCCCCTCTCTTTGTCTCTCCCCTCTCTCTGTCTCTCTCTCACCCTCTCTATGTCTCTCTCACCCCCTCTCTCTCTCTCACCCTCTATGTCTCTCTCTGTCTCACCCTCTGTCTCTCTCTCTCTCTCTCTCACCCTCTCTCTGTCTCTCTCACCCTGTCTGTCTCTCTCTCACCCTCTCACTGTATCTCTCTGTCTCTCTCTCTCACCCTTTCTCTGTATCGCTCTCTCTCTCTCTCTCTCTCTCTCTCTCTCACCCTCTCTCTGTCTCTCTCTCTCACCCTCTCTCTGTCTCTCTCTCAACCTCTCTCTGTCTCTCACCCACACTCTCTCACCCTCTCTCTCTGTCTCTCACCCACACCCTCTCTGTCTGAAACTCTGGATCTGGATCTCTTATTTACTCTATATATCTTAACTGCCCTATACTTCACCGAAATAACCTATACTGCTTTCTTCCAGATCTGACTCAAGCTTCACATGGAAGACATCGAAATCCCCCCTAACCCAGAAGACAGGTAGGGAACACATCCCCTCCAATGTATAACATTGCGGGAATGCGGGTACCTGGACATTGAGGGACTGTGGATCAGGTAAGATCCCAGGCGGGATTGCTGCTTTAAATATTAGGAAGTGGGGGCATCCAGACACTGGTTAAGGGGTTCAGGAAACTAGTCATTCACATCTGGCTTTTTTTTCTAAATCCGACATTTACACACACAAACACACACACACACACACACAAACACACACGTAACCAGGACTAATTGTAGTATAATGTAATACAATAAATAAACTTATGTCAAAAACGAATGTTCTTACTAGGAATTTATTTTATTTATGTATTTTTTTAAGCGGGGCGGGACTAGGGGCGGGGTTAGGGGCGGGACTAGAGGCGGGGTTGGGGGCGGGACTAGTTGGCGAGTAGATTTTTTGGTTCGGCGAGTAGATTTTTGGGTGATTTGTCAAACACTGTGTATATATATGTATATATATGTATATATATATGTATAGATAGGTTCCTTACCGAGTAAATCCAGGATCCCAAGATCACAAGGCAAGAAGGAGACAGCACACTCAGGAGGTACAAAAAAAGCGTGTATTCAGTAGAAAAACTGGCACATAAACCCGATGTTTCGGTCCTTGGCACAGGACCTTTCTCAAGCATTCTCAGCAGTACATCTCCCATATATATATACACACACAGTTGATTTATATATATATATATTCGTCTGTATCTGTTGTGCTTGTTTATTGTACGTTTGTATGTGTATGGAGCTTTCTCATTGTATAGTGTATGCCACAGAGGTGTGCAAACTTTTGCTTCTGCGCCCCCTTGCCTCGTGTCCCCCGGTGCTCGCGCCTCCCCTTCGCTCAGTGTGGACTCAAATGACGCATTGGGTCATGTGACGTCACGTGACTCACTGCGTCATTTGATGCTGCGTTGCTATGGAAATGCATGGGTGATGTCATGCCTCATGACCACGCAGCATTGCCGCGTTGCCATGGAGATGCTTACAGATGCCGTCTGAAGCACGGTAAGTTGAGGTTCCGGAGACATCACGCGATCGACCGGCATTTCATTTTAATGCCTTGGGGAAGAGCGCGGGGCCTCTGCAATGCTTGCGCCACCCCAGAAATATCTTGCGACCCCCAGTTTGCACAACCCTGGTGTAAAGCAATTAAGGATGCGCTCAACATACAGGGCAATCTAAATTAAATAAACTAGGATGGAGTAGGTGCTGCTTGACAATTAATTGTTCCCAGTTCTGCATGATAATGTGTCCACGAGAATCAGCGCGCCTCAAAATAGAAAAGAGAAAGAAAAGAAGAAAAGAAAAAATAGTGAAGCATGTTCACAAAAAACTTCAGCAGTTGTATGGTGTATGGCGTGTGTGTGGTGCGTGTATCTGTGTATGGTGGGTGTTGGGTATTTTGAGTGTGCCTTCGTGTATGGTGTGTGGGTCACCCGTTTCATGGGCCAGTTGGTTGCTCTTCGATCCCCGGGTGAAAATTTACCAGCCAGCCTTGAGTATCACTACCAACGCAAACTCCAATTGGCTAGTGGTGTATTTCTGTGTCTATTTATTGTCTTTGCAGTAAGAGATTTTTAAGCAAATGTGTACTGTACTCACCAGAGTTTGCAGAATGTGTAATAGTTGCTAACGCTTGGCGAACCTTTGCCAATGTTGATTTTCGTGAGCAGTGATATGTTGACAGTTTGGTGGACTTGTGTGAAAGTTTCATACATTTTAACTCAGTAGAATATTAAATAATCAAATTCTTAACTTCTCAGATATTTTCAAATGGCAAATTCCCTTTCCAGTGACATTTAGAATGACATATGGTAATCAGTGTACAGCACTTCCTAAGAATCAGGCAATATGACTGTACAAGAAAGCGTTATTGAACCTGACAATTTATCATTGTTTTCTAGTTCCCTGGTTTCCTCAAGAAATGATGGCATGTTAAAATAAATTGTTAATGCAACTATATTTGGCAATGAAATATAAGAGCAGTTTAGTCTGAATAGATCATATTGCAGTCTTCCCTTTATCGATATCCAAAGTTTTGTTATATTTATGTAATTACTTTTATAATATATTGTACTAATTTATTGCAGATGCAATAATGAATCAAACAATGTCCAGCAGCAACCAAATAAACATTACATTTCAAAGGAGTCTAAATTTGACTACAATTTTTAGAATGTGGTTACATTCAATTTAAACAAAGTGTGAAGCACTGTACTATTTTAATGGGAAATCAAACACAATTGAAGATTACTCAGAACTGAGCATTTGTTTTAAATGGGAAGAAAAAAGTAGGACATGGAAGCAATATCACAGCAAACAAATATTCCCAAGCATGTTTTTAATTAAGGAAATCCTTTAAGAATAAAATAACACTTTTTTGTTCTCCATTACACTGTCACGAAAAGTACAGCATGCTCAGTGCAAAATGCCATGTGTTTTTTCAAGTATGTACAGTAAAAAGTATAAGATGTGCAAAATATTTACCAGCAAAAAAGGAACATTGTGTTCATTCTTAGGTGATTATTTTTACTTTGACAACATTATGTTATATTAATATTACAGTTATTGACAATCAAATTGCAACTTTAGTGTCCACAATGAAAAATTGCAAACATTGCATTCTACATTATTGTATAGGAGAAAATGGTTTGGATAATGATTTCCATGGAGGGAGAAAAAGTAGTCAACTCAACTGTATTCTTTGGTAATTTTTTTATTTGAATTGATTTACCTTGATGTTCTTTTAGCAAATTTGCAGTTTTTGCTGGAATATGTCAACATTTTTCACAATTACAGTGGGGACCGTTTCCCATATATCTAGTAAACTGCACACTGCCACAAGGTTACGTGGTGGTTTACCATTTGTGCCCAGTGATGTCCACTTTAAATGTCAACCTAAACATTATCTTAACTTCAGAGATACAGTATACCGTAAAAATTATATAACATCTTCAATTTGTAAGAGATCTCTTGTTTATCTCAAGGACAGTGGATGCTTTCTTCCTCTGAACATTTTTAGTTCGCAGTGCCTTTACTAAAGATTGGATCATGTACAGGAACACAATATGACATACAGATTATACTGAAATGACAACCTACATTTACAGAAACTAATCTTACCATTCGATCAGATAGCTCACAGCAGTTCTCTTGAGCTGCATGTTTTGGACTGCAGAAAACGGTTATTCTGCGGAGTTCAATCTAAGGGAGAAAATAATAAATAGAAAATAAATAGAAATCAAAATTCTTGATTGTAAAAGCAAGAATGCAGAATAAAGAATTGCTATTGGAACATCAAAGAAAGGAATCTGCCACTTTTGGAGGAAGTATACTTCTGAAACCCTTCATAATGCGATGGACACACACCGTGAACTAGAAATTGTAATAATGCAGGTGAAACATCATAAAGCATCTATCTAAACATTAATCCAGTCAGAAAGTTGAAAAGGCTTATCTGATTATTTACTGCAGTGATGCTTATTATTGCTCATGTCTATGCTATAAATAATATGTGGAAAACAAGAAATAAAACTTGTATGTCCACTTTATACATCTATAAGGAACATCTATAAGGATGCTACTGGGTCATATTTTATCAGTGACAGTAATAGTGGGTAAGGCATGAGATGAATATTCAATGGCTGAAATATTGACTTGAGAATAGCATACATAGATCAATGAGCAGGAACAGTTTATGCTTAAGCATAATAATGGGAAAAAATGATATGTCATATACATACATGTAATAAATACACAAATACACACACACACACACACACACACACACACACACACATTCAAACAATTGAGCATTTTGGGAAATGGAGCAAAACTTAAATGTCTCCTAAATATATCCTAAACTTAGAAATGTATGGCAACACATACAAACTGAGGCAGGGTGGGGGGGGGGGAAGTAACCGATTTTTGGACATTTTGTTTTATTAGGTTACTCTTCAGGATTTGAGTGTTTCACCTGTTAAGTTTGCTTCTGCCAGGCTTGTGTAGTGCTTATACTGTAATGGAAAACCTGTTGACTAAGAGGCAATGCTACAGTATATCTACCCTATTTTATAGTAAACAATGATGTACTATATAGGGTAGAAAAAAAGGACTCTGGTTTGCTTGAGCAATTTCTTGTGCTCAAAAAGTTTAGACGGCAGGTTTTAGATCTGGCGCATAATCATGTTTTGGGGGGAGTAAAAAAGACAACAGCCGGGTTAAAGGCATGATAAAGATATAGAATAATATTGTTAAAGGTGTCCGGAGTGCCAGATGACTATGCCAGTGAAACTGTTTCATAGTCCTCTAGTACCCTTGCCCATTATTGAAGGTCCTTTTGAGCGCATGGGTATGGATTTCACTGGCCATTTGCCTAAGCCTGAACATGGCCATCAGCATATCTTGGTAATTCTAGACTATTCCACAAGAACTCCTGAAGCAGTTTCCCTTCATAATACGTCTACTAAACATATAGCAAAGGAGTTACTGCTGTTTAGTCAGGTTGGTATTCCTAAAAAGATTCTAACAGATCAAGGGACACCTTTTGTGTCCCAGCTTAGAAAAGAGCTGTACTGTCTGTTTAAAATTTAACACTTACTGTACGCATCTCGGTGTGTCATCCCCAAACAGATGGCCTACTGAAGAGGTTTAACAAAACTCTTAAAAGTATGCTACGGAAGGCCACACTGAGATGGTAAGAACTGGGATTTACTACTATTGTATCTTTTTTTCTGTAAGGGAAGTACCTCAGTACCTCTGCCTACACCCCCTTTGAGTTATTGTATGGTAGACATCCACAAAGTATATTAGATATGGTTAAACAAACATGGTGAGTCGAACCCAGACTGCAGCAGTGGAGCATATTACGCAAATGCAAGATCGCATTGCAGAGGTCTTGCTGATTGTATGGCAATATATGCAACAAGCCAAGAGTTTGCAGCAGAATTTGTATAATCGGAATGAGTTAGGGTGTTCCGCTCAGACGATAAAGTGTTGGTGCTCAAAGTAGAGTTTATATTTTTAGCCACTTGGCAGGGCCCATATGATATCATGGAGAGAGTAGGTGAGGTTATTACAAAGTTAGCCAGCCAGGGAAGAGAAAAACAGAGCAGATGTATCACGTGAACCTTTGAACCCTGGAAAGAGAGGGCAGATTTGTTAGCTATAACAAAAAAACTGTTGCTACCTCTGGGACACCTTCAATCTCTGATTTAAAAATAGCAGACACAAAAATAGCTCCCCAGCCAAGTAAGAGTTTTTTGTCCCATACCCAGAAGAATCTCAGTCGTTGAGCATAATATAACTACAGAACCTGAAAAGGATGTTAATGTTAAGCCCTGTCATTCACCAGAGGCTAGACGACCCACAGTTAAAGAAGAGGTAAAGAAAATTTGTGATCTTAGTGTCCCCATTGCCGTTCCACAGAACTACAGGAACTAACTTCCTTCAAAACAAAAATAATTGTGCTCTAATATATATAAAATAGAGTCCAGAAGGAAGGATATTAGATCCTTTGATAATCAGGATCTCTTTTCGAGTACTTTCTTCACAGCATCTCTACCCAATTGATGATCAATAACGGTGCAGAGTGGCGTCACCTCACACGTACCCCAGATATACTGGGGTTGCCACTGTATATCTTTAAGGATCTCTAATACATGTTTCATGTCTCTAAGGTATGATGGCAATTTGAAAACATATTTTTGTAGGAAATGATCTATGTATTGTGAAAGATAAGAAATCAGTGACTTAATCTCTGACTATGGGTCTTCCTGGGGAATGGGTTTCACTTTTATGCACTTTTGGTATAAACTAAAATATTGGGATAATCGGATCCTTTGAATCCAAAAATCCACTCTTTGTCAGTAAGTGTTTTACTATCCAATCCCCCCTTCAGTAGTTCCTGTAATTCTATCACTAAATCTGCCATTGGATTTTTTCTCAATTTATGGTAAGTGCTTTCATCACCTAATAATCTTTCAGCTTCAGTTATGTAGTAGGATCAATCCATTATAACAAACCCTCCTTCCTTATCCGCTGATTTGATCACAATGTTACTATTAGTCTCTAATTTCTTAATGCACTTTCTTTCTTCTCTAGACAAATTGTTCTTTTTACTTGAAAAATTAGCTGCAGTAGATTCCAAATTCTCAATCACCATCTTCGAAAAGGTATCAATGAAGTTCCATTTACAAAAACTAAAGTAAAACGTTGAAGGTGTTCTGAATGGTGAGTGACAAATTTGTTCATTCTGTTCATTACCTATATTAGGCAAAGTATCTTAAAAGGCCCAAAATACTACACATTTTCTGTACTATATCTGAAATAAATAAAATGTAATGGATACAAAAATATACTTCTTGCAGCATTTAAATTTAAGTTTTGGTCAATATAGAAAGGTCGACGACACTAGTTACAAAATAAATATAATGTGATCCAACAATATTTCCTTTATCAATTATCAAAATAACCTTTACCTAGTAATGCAAACATCCATTAATAATTTTATCAACTAACAAGTACTTCTGGATCTATTTTGAAGCTCATCATGGAGTTGCTGGTGGTAACTTTCTAAAGCACAGGCCATCATTTTTTTAAATATTTTTATATTGTGTGTACTTTGTGTCAGATCAGCATCTGTACCATTTTGACTAACCAGTAGAAACCATCAATGGTTCTAGAACATTCTACATTTCCCCCAATATCGTTTATGGGGGAGACTTAAATAAATTCCCTGAACCTTATTTTTTTTCACATGTTGTCCGATATAACTTGGATTCAATCAACAATGGACTAATGACATTCAAATGTGCTACAGACCTAGTCCCTGAAAACACTTCAATCAAGATAGTGTGCCCATTGTCAAAGATATATCTTCTTTGATATATCCATATATCCTTATTTAGAATTGTATTACCCTTTGAAAATCATAGTATAGAAAATGGTAGCATTTATACCGTATATATCCCCCAAAATGTTGGCAATTGCTAAAGAATTCTGTCAAGCAGAACACTTTAGTTGGTTCAGTGATTAGCAACAATTGCAATTCTGCAGATTCATTTTTTTCTAACTGCAGGTACTGTAGATTATACAGTTGTGGTAATAAATGTATTATGTATCTGTCTCAGAAGTACAGTACAGTGAACGTGTCTTTTTTTCCCCTCAGTGCAGCTTTACTTTATTTTTATGCAATTGGTTCTAGCTTTTTCTTTTCCCATCCTGCAGTTTACTTGACCAGGTAGGGTGCACACTCTAGCAAGGCAGCTTAAGTGATTGCTGGCACAAGGGAAAAATAAAGGTCAACTGGTCATGCAACTTCCCACTGCACTAGAACTTAATGCTGCTGTGTTCTTCTGTGCATGACCTGGCATGTTTAATATTCTGCCTTACTGTATGAGCAAGGCATTCTGACATTTCCGAGTGCAGATAAAAGCTGAGATCCAGGTGATATTAATTTCCCTTGATCACACTCTGTCATGGATTTCTGCTCCTTTGTCCACTGGAGATTAAGATTCTAAAATGGATGGCGGCATTCACATAGTTAATCTTCCACTGTGCTTTTAGCATACTTTCAATATAAGAGTTGTACTTGGTGACTGGTCTCCTAGCAACCAAAGCATCTGTGATACTTGTAATGAAGAATCCAACTTTTCCGCTCACCTATTTAGGTAGTATTGTTTTTACTCAGAGATTACAGGTACAGAACTCTGAGATAATAGTTCCTTTTAAAACTGGACAAGATGCTAATAAACCATTGTTGTTTTGTCATTTGTAAAATCATAGTTACCAACATCCCAGAGATAAACAAAAAGGGTATGTGTGATGTTAGGGGGTAACCAGGCTCTCAAATAAAGGTTCTGCCCATTTTAGTTACCCTTGATCCGTGTATAAGGGTCCCAGAGAGTTAGCTTTTGGGCCCAGTAACATTGGAAAGATACAATGTATTACTTGTAATAAAAGTATTTTTTGTGTTTTTCCCTTTCCGGGCATGCCAG